>NW_010535461.1:9006-25738 GCF_000687285.1 Phaethon lepturus
CCTTACCAGAAAGGAAGATATGACTCTGTTTTATGGGCTTCAATAAAACTACAGCCAAAGAAATGTAAGGGTTATACTACCTTAATAATAGTGTCTTACTTTGCAACTGAAGGATTCTGGGGATGTAGTATCACAGATGAGAATGCCCTAAAGATACAGCTGGGTAGACACTATAGATAAGGTAGATGATACATCTATGGACCGTATTATTCTGGTTTGAATAGAACTAGAGGAGCAAGTTTGTTAATCCCCTCACTGTCCTCAGAATTCACACTGTGGAACGGTCTTGGAGCATGCAGACTGGATTTCTTTTTTTATGAAACTGACCCAGTAGAAATGCTGCAGGAAGATACCTGCACTCCAGCTGCTAACAGCTGTTGAACGATCAGGATCAGGCTAGATTTAGTTTTCAGCAAAACTTTTAAACTGGATGTGGACATCACATCCTTGTCACCAGCTCTTCTACCTCCCAGATTCTCTCCTTCTGAAACACACTACCTGCTGCGGTGGACGTAGCTTAAATGACTTAAATTCAGTAATTTGTCTCTGATCCAAGAGATGCTTGCAAAAGAGACCTGAAGAGCTATGAATGCATCAAGGCCTGTGAGAAGTCAGCCTTCATCACAACCTACCTTTCCCTTTTGTATCTGTGTATCTGATTGTGTATCTGATCTTTATTTGTGGCATATGGAAGTAAACATTCTTTGCCACCTTTTATTTTTCTCTGTGCTTGTTTATGTTGCAATAAATGTAAATCCTTTATAATTCTGTAGAATGAGCAGAGGCAGATGCTGCTGCAACCTAGAAGATGGTGTTTTCTGTCATGTCATTTCCATGCATTGCTGAATACTTCCTGCCATTTCCCTCATTGTCTGGTGAGTACTGCTTTTCTCTTATGAGATTCATTCATTAAGAACAATTTTAATGACTAACACCTACTAACTTGAGTGATTCATCAGCAGTTATCTTCCATAAGTCTGCCTTCCAGAAATCAGCCTTTTATTCCCTGGGCTCATTCATGCAGCCATCAGCTGGCAAAGCAGTAAGGCCGGGGACATAGGTCTGAGCAAGGTGGTATGCTGAAAGTCAAAATTAAAGGACAACTGGGGCACTTGAGAAAATAACACTTGTGAGATGATGATACCTGTCGAAGTAGCCTGCTGGTCAGTGCTCTGCCAAATGGAGTAAGAAATTCCCATTCTTTTTTTTTTTTTTTAAATCATGATTGATTTTGATTTTTTATTAAGGGACAAAAGGAATTTGCCACATATGGTAAGTAATATAGCTATAAAGATACTTAATTCCAAGCAGGTAATTCAAGGGTACAAATTCTTTATGTTTCAAAGATTTTTTCAGCTTTGCATTTGATCCCCCTTTTGTTTTATACTGTGTTGTCAGATCTTGGGTTACAGTTCTTTCTCTTTGCCCTAGTTTCCAAGTCCAAGCTATAAAACTGCAGCTTCACCAAAAAGAAGGGAAGTCAGTGCAAGTCTTTCTGCTGACTTTGGTTGCTGTAGGAAGAACAATATAAGCCATGCTGTGGCCCTTCTTTTGCCTATGTTTTTAGTAGTTATCCTTCTGAGTGGCCGCACTCAGTAGGATAATATATACAGGATATATAGTAAGATAGAAACAATCAGGTAAGCACTACTTTGGGGTTCACAATCTGAACTTCCTTGGGCAATGAAGGAGGAGAAAGAAAATTCAAGTTGTGGAAAAAACAGAATGAACTAACTGAAAGTAACAAAGATCCTACATACGCTCTGAATCCCACTTTCCCAGAGGTGAGAAAGGAGGAATACTTTCAGAAATTCAAGTTTATTCTGTCTCCACCCTGTGTTTACTGAGCTCCCTTGTTTGTTTCTGTATTCCTGGATGGATGGGAACTCTTCTATTGGACCTTTTTTCACCAGAACACGGTGCAAAGCAGCACCTGATAGTGCTTTGGCGGACTGAATGCACAAAAAGGACAATTACATTAATTCTGGAATTAGATATGGTTTTCTGGACCTTTTACGTTCTCAGGAGATACAAGGTTGGTTTTTCTGGAGAGGATATGTAATAAGGAAAGCTCTAGTTAAAGTTGGAAACAATGCTAAAGACAAGCTCTTTAATCAGGTCTTTTAAAACTGGTGTAACTATAATGAAGAAAATAGAAGAAGGTGTTATCAGTTTCCTTGAAGAGGCACCAAAATTTATAAATACATAATGAATCCGTAAAAAACAAGATGTTAGATTTGTTAACAGAAATGTTACTAGTGTTTTGCTAAGACAAAGCTAAAAGGACTTCCGAAATAAAGGGAAGTATATAGTCCTTCCACCCCTACCACTATCCAAGCTGAATGTGACTTCAGAGGAGGTCACTTGCCTGGGATTGAATCCAGTGGCTCTTACACATTTTAAAGAGTGCTTTGATATCAGATGCCTGCGTGCTAAGGTGGAATTGCTTCAGGAAGCCTGAGTTACGTTTCTGTACCTGCTGTTCTGCTCTTGGGAGCTGCGAGCAGGAACAGACGGTGACTCAACAGCCTTTTCAAGTTACTATTCACAGTAACACGCATGACATAAGAAAACAGCAATAAAATAATCCATGGTCTATACACTGTAATCTTCCAACACACAATTCGGCACTCTCCAGGTGTTAGCCCAACATAGCTGTCTTCTTCAGACTTCCTCTGCCCTGCGTCTCTGTGTCAGGGAAAGTTGCAATATTTTTATGACTGAACTCTAGTCCTGAGTTCATTCATCAACATACCTGCTGACATGCTAAACGTGTATCCAGATTTGGCATGTCAACAACCACAAAGACCAGACGTATGGATGCAGTCAGGGTCTCCATCTCATTTCGGCACCAGAAAGTAAGCAGCTGAGGTCTGTTGGACCTCAGTGAACACTTCTAGCCCATTTCAGGGCAAGGTGAAAGAGAACTTTCAACTACCCCTGAAGGTGGCTTAAAACACAGCTGAGAGAACCATTTGTACCTGTGTACTCTTGTTTCAGCTCCAGCAGCCTCTTTTCCCGGTAACAGGGAAATAAACTAAAATATGAGAAGCGATAGCTGATACAATTCCTGCTTCCTTTAATATATTTCTACAGTTCTGTGATTGTAGCTAGCCTGTTGATTTTGGCCTGGTTCGCATGGAGTCAGCTACCAGGTCTCAGGTGGGAGCCTGTGACTAATGACTGAGATACAGGAAAGAATAGCTACAGCCCTCTGCACCGGGATCCTCATCTGCTTCCTCACAGCCAGGTGAGGAGGATGGTGGATCAGCGTCATGGCTTACATGCTGACTCATTTTCCCTGGTCAAACCATGACCATCCTAAACGGGGGCATTTCCCATAAGGATGCTCTGACTCAGCATTATGTTCCTGTGACAGCTTGGATTCACATTCAGTCCCTCCTGAAACAGCTGCTGTCTCAGGAAGTAGCTTTGTCTCTCTTCCCCCAAAATCTCCTCTCCTGAGGGGACTTTTGAGCCTGAGGACCAAGACCTTGAGTCGCCGGTTTTCATTTTCCTGGGAAAAGGTAGTCAGGTATGCATTTTCCCACTAATCTCCCAGATATTACGTATGTTGAAGTTTATTTTTTCAGAGACATTATATCTCTAAATGTTCTATTTCTTGCTTTTTATTTCTACCTGGCCATTTATACTTATCTCTTCATAATCACGTAGGAGCCTCTGTAAAACAACTGAATACTCAGATGGCACATACAATGCTCACAACTTAATATAGTATGGGTTACAGTCTCTGTGCACACTGCTATTTTATAGTTACAGTTGTATGGACACTTTCATATATGCAACTGTGGCAACACACCTTCCTGAGGATTTTTCACGTGTATCCAGTATGTATGTGACTTTTATTAAAAAATAAATAAATATTTTTTAAAAATCCTTCACATTAAGATGTTTTTTGAAAGGAGCCAGTCCACAGCAAAGGCACTGAATGTCTAAAATAAAATAAGTTATTTATTCTGACACGTGGAAAAAGATGTCCAGGAGATGGATAATCAGTGTAAAAATACATACTGCAAGAATTCACAGAAAATGGAGGGCAGCATAATGCAAGTTCTCCCAGCACTCAGTATTGATTATTAGGCTGATATGGACATAAAAATAGGAGCATCTGGCTGGAAGAGACAGTCTAGGTCATGCTCTGTAGACAGTCTGGTTCATCTAGGTCAGAACATCCAGAAATGTGGGCACTGTGGGCAACCGAGGAAAAATCTCTAGTTCAAAAGGCTGCAGACACTCCACATGTACCTCATACCCTAGGCTGCAAAGCACCTCCAGCACACTGTACTGAATTTATAGTCTTATAAAGGCTGTCACAGCTGTGCCATGGGAAACATCAGTGAGAAACTGAGGACATCTCCAGTCTCTGTACTAGCATAGTATATGTTAAACAAAACTCGCTCAAAGACTGACTACTTTCTTCTCTATGCAGAAAGGCAAGAGAAAAAAGACCTTTTAAGTCAAGCCTGGGAGAAAAGCTCGCCCTTGATCAGTATCTTCTTTAACCCTTAGCAGCAGCCTGAAGCAATATAATGCACTATGACCCTCAAATGTGTCTTGTAAACTTTCTCCCTGCAGCTACGGCAAAACTTTTCGGCTTCAAAGCTGAAAGCAAAACCTGCCTCCCCTAGAAACTAGAGCATTCACCTGGGGAAGTCCTCCCTGGCCTCCAAATGTGACAAGTAAAAAGACTTGAGAACACATTATAAATGCAATTCAAGCTCATAAATATTCAGGTACTTATGATATGTCTCTGCCTACATACAACATGACATATCTGAAGTTGAACTGCCCGTGCTCACAGCCTGATTCAGAAGCTTTAAACATTGTCACCTAATGCCATTTGAGATGCTGTAACTTAGATGAAAAAATTTGTACAGGTCTGGCAAATACTACACAGATCTTGAACAACTTCTCTGGACTGGCAGCTGGAGTCCAGGAGTAGTATCTGAGGACATGGCACTAGTTGCCTCTGTCTTGGGGCTGAAGTGAGCCACCAACTTCCCAGCCCCATATATTTTCTTACTCTGTTATACAAGTCTTTCCATACATGTACTGAAGTTCATCTTAAAACAAATTTAGCTTCCTCTCATAGCCTATGTGGATACTCTTAAAATTTTACTTCTCAGATATTAGGAACTTCCAGAATAGATTGATTCATGACCAATTTACAGTAATTTGATTTTATGTTAGTTCTTCTATTTAGCTTGAGCCATTCTTTCCCTCCTTGATATTCGTCCAAAGACACATTTCTAGAGTCCTCATATCCTCTTCCATCTCTTGTTTTGCTTGGCTAAACAGCCCAAGCTCTGCAAGCTGTTTGTAAGCCTCTTAATGTAAGCCTTTTTCTTTACTTAATGCTATAGCTTGTTTCTGCTCCTCTTCTAGTTCAATTTTATCTTTCTTGGGCATAGATGACCAGCCCAGCACATGGTATTCCAAACAAGATGTTACCAATGCCTTGTTGCAATGGCACTTCTGCAATTCCCCCTCCCATATCAGTGTTATGCTGTGGGCCTTTTAGCATAAATGGCCACTCAATTCTGGAAACATTTTATAAATTTTAGTCACTTAAAAATGGTAACTCTGAGGGACAAAACTTTTAACTTGCAATTTCCATAGAGATGGGAAGGTCAATGTGGGATTTTTACGCAGGCAGGAAGTTTTACACGGACTGTTTCTTTTGTCTTTTGTTCACCCATTTCCTCACACACTGCCAAAGCCATTTTCCATCAGCACTTTACCATTTCACTGTAAACAGCCTTTTAGTTCTTCAGGTTCTAGACACTTTTAACCGCTTTCTTCTGTTAGTAAGAAAGGAAGATTTATCTCCATAATGTATGATTTTTCCCTTATTTAGAGTCAACATAATTTGCTGGTACATGTCCCATGTAGGTCAATTGCCTAAAGGCACTACTGTCAAGGTCTAAGACCATTATCAAACTACCAGCGGACTCTAGAGAGAAAGAGCTGTCACGGTATGCCATAAACCTCTGTGAGTTTAAATGGTGCATTCATACATGGCATGTGATTTATGTTACAATGTGACAGACACAGAAATCCCTCTTTGCAAAATGTAATCAAGATGACACCTCACTTATGAAAACATGGTGCTTCACAAGGGAGTTTCAGGAAATCAAGTTTATCTTTATAAAACAGAGATGGCCATACCTAAAGGATATTGTAACTAAAATTGCAAATTCAGTTAAGATGACTGGCTAGGACAGGAATATGTACAAACTCTCCTATCAATAAACGCTTATGAACTCACAACCCATCATCTGAACTGTAAATGGCTCACTTCTTACACTATCTACATAGACATTTAGGTCTTGGAATGTGAAATACTTTTGCATTTCAAGTTAAATAAGCTACTTGTTGAGTGGTTATAGCGGGAATAAGTTCAAGCTCGTATAAATTGGTGTCACCTATCTTTCAAAGTATACCAACATGAAGCAGGGGAAAATAGGGAGGAATGCTAAATAGGAAATGTAGGCAAACTCCTTATTATCAGAGTTGCTGTGCTCCACCCCAGCACAACATTATCACTGTTGTGCACAGAATATTGGTGAAAGCTTTTACTCTTTTCTCCTGCTTTGCTTCTATAGATATCCAGATTCCCTATTACCCAGTTCAGTGCCTACAAACTATTATTTTACCGTTTCTTTATTGGCAATGCTCTTGCTCTGGACTCAATTATCTTCTTTTCTTGACCAGCTCTGCAGGGTCTGCCATTACCATCTGTCCCACATTAGCCTATGTGAGACTTTACTGGTGCAAGAACAGCTGAAGGGGCTTTGACTTCTGCATTATCTTACCCTTCAACAACATAGGAATATACATGAAGACTCCTATTTCTTCTTCACAGGTAAAGATGAAACTCCAAAAAAGGAGATATTTTGTGCTACTTGCATAACTTACAGTGATGAACCTCAGCTTCTCTTTTAAACAAAAAGTGTAAATGTTTCTGTGGGAGTGAAGAATCTGCTGTTCAGCCCAAGAAATTAAATAGTAAAGCCAGTACTAACAAAATAATTTTGTGATGGTGACATAACACATGAGCAACCCATGAATAATTTATTTTTGTGGACTTGGTAATCAAGATATTGACAAAATACGTCTAGTACTTCTGTCACTTAACAGTATCCTTAGACTGCTTTCAGTTATAGACTTCATCACCTAACACAGAAGTACAAGGGGCTGAAGCATATATATCTTCCCTGTTCCCTAATCTCTGCTTCTGACATCCTTGTGGACGTTGGTTCTCAAAAACCTTCTCTTCTGCATTTGGCTTTTGTAAAACTTGTCTGTGGATGCATAACATTCACCCCCACCCCTGACCCCTGTGAATTTGGCTCCTGCCTGGAATCCTGGCAGCCGGCTACCTGTCAGCAATTTAATGGAACGATCCTGCCGTCATCCATTTCAAGCTCTCTGAGCAGGAAAATGAGATGGGGGTTTCATATTTCAAAGAACAATAGCAGTCAGAGATGGTTTTTTAAATTGAAATTCTGGCTGCGGGAGTCATTAAATATAGTTCTGCTTCTCTTCTAGACTGTGAGATCAAACAGCACAGGCAATAGGAGGAATATTTGCTCACTTACACTACATGTGTAATTTTTGCAGATTGATTGGCTTCACTCTGCAACTTACTATAAAAAGGACAGTAAAATATCATTGATATGTCTGGTTTTGTGCTGAAAAAATCCCATGTTAAAATGTCTTATTTTCCCCCCAACTGTTTCTGAACTTTTTCTTCATTAATATTCAGGCTTTAAAACTTGTTTTTCTAGAGTCTATTCATAGCTGATTGGAGAAACTACACAGTTTGAAAATTACCTGTTTTCACTAAGTGAACAATACTTGATTTGAAAGATCTGCTGTGAAAATCATTCACTTTCAACATAATCCAGGCTGGTAATGTTAAAAAAACATAAAAAGTTATGGATAATTTAGTAGCCTCCAAGACCATCATCCAGAAATCTTGACTCCAAGCTCACTGCAGAAGCAAAATTTTCACTAAATTTACCAGTCTAAACTTGGGAACGTTGTCTTTCACCTTAGGATCAAAATCATATTACAAAAAAACCTGCCCTACTCATGATCTATAAGAAACGGTTTCTATCCAGTTTAGCACATCTCAGCTTCACAAACCCCAAACTCCAAAATATGGAATCAGCCAGCTTAACGCAGTAGGGTACACCTAACCTGAAATTCAAGTTGAGTTTTTTTGGGATGCCTAACCAGTAGTACATGTGTATGTGTACTCTTCAGTTAGAGTGACTGGACAATGCTGATTTGTTTCAGTAAAAAATGTGGAGTATTTGTATATAATTTAATTACTTAAGCAAAAGGCCATTTGTTAGTGGAGGTTAATTTGCAGTGTTGCATTTAAAGAGTTCATTCCACAATTGCACTATTTACATGTATATTGTAGCCAATAGCCAAAGTAAGGGAGAGAGAATTGTTTACTAATGTAAAATACCAAAAGAATATCTGTTACTTCCTGGGAGTTTTAAAGTAATAAATTGAGAATGTCTCTGAATAATCATGATTTATAAATGTTTACAATATTATTTCTTCAGTTTAAGACATTATTTATTACATTTTCAATAACAAGAAAACTCCAGACTAATGGAATGCTGAATGTTTTTCTGCATATATGGCAGAAATAATCTGAGCATTAACAAGGAAATATTAAAAAATGCAAGATATGCATGATTTGCATGAAATATATCAAAAATACATCAAAATGCAAATTTTTGACATACGGGACTGTCAAATCTGAAGGACAACTTTGGGATACACCAAAATGGAGGACTCATAATAAAGAAGTATGGGATCCAGTAAGAAACACGAAGAATCATGTCGTCACAGTACAGACCCTGAGAGGCTGCCTACTGCACCACACAGAGCAAACCTCTGGATCATAAGAATTCATCAGCACAGTGATTTGGGCAGCCTCACAGAAGCCATTGGAAGGGGCCATTGCAAGGACCCTTGCAACTGAGACTCATGGCACCATTTAGTCTGGGACTGACCATCCTTTTTGATGGGTTTGATTCCCCGTGTGAGTGCTACACTATGCAAAGACCCCATGATTTTTCTTTCTAAGCAGCACTGTGAGGATGCAACAGCTGACATGGAGGAAAAGAGAGGATTTAATATTTTAATGTAAGTGCTTCTAGCAAAGTTATTCTGCTCCTTAAGTGAATCTGGTATTTTGGTATTGCTAGTCCTTTGTGTCTTTTTGCAAATAAGTAGAATCATAGAATCAGAGAACCGTACAATTTGTTGGGTTGGAAGGGACCGGCCATGAACAGGGATGTCTTCAACTAGACCAGGTTGCTCAAAGCCCCATTCAACCTGGCCTTGAACCCTTCCAGGGAGAGGTCATCCAAACCTTCCTAGGCCAACTTGTTCCAGTGTCTCACCACTCTCATGGTAAAGAATTTATTCCTTATATCAAATCTAAATCTATGCTCATTGAGTTTAAAACTGTTGTCCTTTGTACTGTTACTACAGGCCCTGGTAAAAAGGGGGGCCTTCATCTTTCTTATTAGACCCCTTTAGATACTGAAAGGCCACCCTAAGGCCTCCCTGGAGCTGCCTTTTCTCCAGCTAAACCTGGAGGCTAAATACCCTCTAGAAACTTCAGAACAGTGCTCCTACTGTAATTCAGCAAACAAATTATAGAAAAACCTGGCTTGCTGCAATGCATGGAACTGTGGGATTTACTAGAAGTCATAGAGACATACACGACCAAGGACAGCAAGATCTGGCACAGTTGAAGCTCAGATGCCTGCTCATGTGATGTCATCATCATTTAGCAGCCATTATTTAGTAACCACTTTTTATTGCTTTTACATTACTGTGCATATCACTGGAAGGAATGTTTAATAGGATAAAATTCATTCATTTCTTGAGGGCAGGGCAAACAGACAGAACTTTCACAAAAATGTGTTTTACTTTGAAAAAAACAAAGGTTTAATAGCCTGTCTAAAACCACAAAAATAAAAAACAATAAAATGCTCTTCTACTTATTGTAGTCCTCCTTGGTTCTTTGATCTGTTTTGGTTTTGTTTAAAAGTCAGAGTAGTGCAGAAACAAATATTTGTAAGTCAAAAATTAGTCTGAGGCTGGTTAAAAAGTGTTGCTGCTATTTCATTGTAAAGGAATGGGACTGCTGAAACCTGCAGCAATGTATGAGCCTGCATGGCTCATTTAAGGATAAACTAGCTTTGGAGGAGCAATTCAAATGAGGAGTTAGGACTCTGCAATGGAAATGTACATGTAGAAAAACACATTCTAAAGAAAATTGCAATATCACGGCCAGAGAAGTTCAATGATTTCAAGAACTACCTATAAGAAAATCAGTATTTCTACAGTGTCAGGGTTTTCTGTTAAAAATTTAGACTAATAAATCCTAAGCCTGATTTCTGATGTTGAACCCTCACATTCTTTTAAGCTCAGGGTTTACTTTTCCCTGAACAATTTCTGTGGCTAAGTGGGAGGAGTTATCACTTTTAAAAATGGGCTTTTAAAAATGCTGAACGACCTGCTAAGGAGTAGTTAGTAAGTCCTATTGTTCTTTGTAGGCCTTTGTAATTAATGCATAATAAAACCTCTTTTTCTGAGATGGTGTGTATGAGTAGCAGCTGGATAGAAGATGAGAGCTGCTACTGGAGCAACGCCATCCATACAGTGTGAGAAAGTAGACTTGGCAAAGGGCTCTGGCTGTACCAAATGGGTCCCACTGGCAGATGAAACTTTAGCAAGCTGTCTGAGTTATCTTATTACGCATCTGTTCTCCTTGTAGTTTACCAAAGCACTCAGGGCATCAGTTGGTCTGACAGAGATGTGGGATTCAAGCTAAATTAGACCCCATGCCAACACTGTGTATACTGAAATAATAGGAGTTCTTCTCCTATTATGAGATTATTATGAGATTTAAATTTATGTGCTATTAGAATTTGCTTTTCAGATAATGTTGCTGTTTTAATGGGTTCACTGAGTAGTTTTCATTTACTTTTCTAGTCTTAAACATAATTATACAGCATAAACAATAAGAATGACATTGATAATGAAAGCTTTGCAGTACTTACTGTCCAAAAATTTTTACATTTTGATAAGGTACTCCTTCTAATGAATTTTTTACAGTCTTTTTTTCTTTTTTCTTTTTAATGTCCTTACTGCATTTTAAAGCTTAATAGGTTTATTTTCTGAGTCAATAATCCACTTTTGCACTTCTTATGAGGTTGTGTACTAAGTAAACTTATTTGCATTAAAGATGATGACATTTTTACAAAGATTGGCTGCAAGATTTGTTCAGTATTTTTGCCAAGCAGCAGTATGCACAGCTAGAAGACTTCTTAAAAAATTTTCCTTTTGGTGCCATGGACACCTCTCCAGCTGTTCTTTCCACTGTTCTCTTGCAGAGTGAAGCAACTGTATTGGTTGTAGCCTAGTCTCACTTTTTTAGAGAAGTCAAGATATCCTTGCAGGTATAGAAGAGAGAAAGCTTGCATGCCTGGCCACTGCTACTCTTCCTACCAACCTAATTCATCATAGCAGTTATATCCCTTGACACCAATTATAGAGCACTGTTAACACCCTCAGTCCATCTGAACATGTACCTTTGCTGTGGTCCCTCAGACATCGAATTTGATCCCTCCTAAGTGAGTGGTTCCGGTCATTCTAATGCCTGGGAGCTGGCATTTCACAGAATCAGAGAGTCATTAAGGTTGGAAAAGACCTCTAAGATCATCAAGTCCAACCATCAACCCAACACCACCATGCTCACTAAATCATATCCTGAAGTGCCACGTCTACACATTTTTTGAACGCTTCCAGTGATGGTGACTCCACCACCTCCCTGGGCAGCCTGTGCCAGTGTTTGACCACTCTCTCAGTGACGAAATTTTTCCTAATATCTGGTATAAACCTCCCCTGGTGCAACTTGAGGCCGTTTCCTCTCATTCTATCACTAGTTACTTGGGAGAAGAGACCAACACCCACCTCACCACACCCCCCTTTCAGGTAGTTGTAGAGAGCGATAAGGTCTCCCCTCAGCCTCCTCTTCTCCAGACTGAACAACCCCAGTTCCCTCAGCCGCTCCTCATAAGACTTGTGCTCCAGACCCCTCACCAGCTTCGCTGCCCTTCTCTGGACATGCTCCAGCACCTCAAAGTCCTTCTTGCAGTGAGGGGCCCAAAACTGAACACAGTATTTGAGGTACGGCCTCACCAGTGCCTGGTTACCTTACTATATGGCCCAATGTACAATCCAGTTTCAAAACATCAACTCGTGCGTGTTGCATGGTGTTTGAAACAACCAAGGGTCAATTCACTCCTGGCTGCTCTGTGTATTGTTTTGGCTGTGGCCAGCATTATTTCTGGCCTCACTGTTTCCTGGGAGTGAGCGGGATTCACCAATATGCATCTCAGGGTGAGCTGCCAAAAGAATGTTAACTGGTGTTGAAATGCTGCCAGGGAGCATGGAAATGAGCCAGGGGGTCAGCTGGCAAGTACCGGACCCTTCACATGCAAAGTATAAGGACTTCCATGTGCAAACCTGAGAGGAGACTGGGAAAAGGTAGAGGAGACATTAATCAAAGCAAGAACAAAAGGGAGCAATGCTCACCAGACTTAAGTTTTTTTGTCAGAAGGTTCAGGAAGCAGCTGCTGGCTGAAAAGAAATGAGTCATCTCCAGTACAACTCTGATACATGCCAGGGTGTGCATGCAAACTAGTTGTGGTGGAATGCGTATCCAAGGGTGGTTAATGCGATGTCGTTCCCTAACATGACCTAAGTTAATAAGACCTATTATTTCCTAGGGATTGTTAGGAAAATGGGTCAGCGGTTTGTGGGCATGATGAATTGTCCTCTGGCTGCAGATAAGATGTATATGGATAGAACTAACTCTCTTTGATGACATGGATTCATCGTTAAAATTTACGTTTTTTGACAGGACATTGAAACAATAAATACCATGAATTTGATACTTTGAAGATCAAATGTATGGAAAAGGAGAGTTCCAAATTTTGTTAAATACAAGGGGAGGTATTATATGTTATTATTTAGAGAAGATTCATAAATCAATACAACAGACTTCAGTTACAGGTCTATGGACCCTTTGAACTGTGACAGGCTGACATGGATGAGAGCTCTACAAAACTAGGAAAGAGGCTAGACTGGATGGGGCAAATATTATTAGGCAAGACTAGGGCAAGTGGGCAATGCAAAGTAGCTGATGGTGGAAAATGAGCTGTCTGGTTGGTGGGCTGGTGCATGCGTTTTGTTAGAAGGTACTATGGCTCTCGATTGCTTCTGTGGTAAGAAGTTGTTTTCTGACTGCTGAGGAAATATCATGGTGGCTGGAATCTGGGCTGTGAATGAGCATGTTGAGATTTGTGAAGCTGGTTGCATTGAAAAGATCAAGGAGTAGCAACTGGAGGCCTCTTATTGTGTAAAAAGGACAAAAAACTGTGTGGAATTTATATACTGAACTCTGGGGAAAATTTTAGGGTAGGGCTCCAGATCTCACTGGATGAATAAAAACCACAAAGCAAATCATAGGAGTAAGTAGACACCCTACCAGGAACAGGAAAAAGTCCTGCTCAGCAATGCAATTATGTTTAGGAGATCAAGAAGTATGGGGATAATGTGAGACATGCCAAAAGTCAGTCCAAGCCAGACTTTGTAAAGGAAATTAAACAAATAGGAAAAGGTTATTCAGCTGTATAAATAAAAAGAACATAGGAAAGCATAAGTGAGTCCACAACACAATAATGACAGAGCAGAGATTGAAGATAACCTAGCCATGTCCTCAAAAGTAAATGAACACAAAATACAAACTGATGCCCTTGGAGCCTAGTAGGAGGAATTTCTTCTTTAGCCTGGCATTCATAGAAGAGTCAAAAACCTGACATTTTTGTCGACAATAGTCAACACAGGTCTTGCATGGACTCCAGTGAGGTGTGTATCCGTCATTAGTAACTCTAATTTGTTACCAGTACACATTTAGAGCTGAGTAATACTGATAGGAAAAGTTCTACAGATGAACAGCTCAATTGCGATTGCGTGAAAAGAAGAGAAACAGTGAGATTGAGGGGTATTGACTACATGTGCACTGTAGCTTTGATAAAATCATGCAAACTACAGCTGTTTAGGCAATGGATGAATAAATAACCACTAACCATGTACATAATATGTACATTCTGGACTTGGATCTCTACTTTCACCTCTGGTTACCGTTATCTGACAATGTTGTTGTTGCGCAGATATAGGTGTGAGGCTAGACAAAGTGCTATTATTTACCGAGTTTGTAATATTTTACAAGGGGTCACAGCAGTAACTTTTCCAATATCAAGAGGCAAATAGGTCTAAAGTATTATCTGTTTCACTTAGGCAGTGCTTGCTAATTCCCTCTTGCAGCTTTTCAATTGCATAGATGCTGAACTGACACAACCAAGTTTGCATGGCAGCAGTTTTCAATGCTGAATCAAGTCCCTGTCCTGTAGGCAGTTTGAACTGAGCACTGCTAAAACTGACACGGTGGTTCCTCTTTCCTGGACATAGGGAAACAGCCATACTCTTATAAGAAAAGTAGAGAATACTTTGGAAATGCTTTTTGTACTTCTTTCTGAAGATGATTTACTATCTTCAATACATAAGCTCCAACACATTGAATCAATACAAGAGTCCGTGTCTCAAAACCTGATCTAAAAACCATTGAAGTGAATTAGAAAAATTCTTCCGTTTACACCAGCTGATTTTTTTGTCTTACAAGGGCTTGTTCAGGCATATAAAATGTGGAGGAGACAAATTATAATTTCCAGTTCTCAGATGGAGTTGTTGGGATATGAAGAGACTAAATAATTGCCTGAGGCTGCATTAGTATGTTTGCTCCACCGTGAGGAGTTTGTGTCCAGTCCAAGATCCTGTGCCTACAAGCACACCCCCTCACTCAAATAAAATGGTGTTTTTAATTAAAAATAGTTGACTCTCTGGTGGTATAGTAAATGAAGCACTAACACAAGCACTGAAAGGTCGCTTTAATGCCTGTAGTCTTCTGTTAGCATACAACAGTTCCAACAGGGGATTATAGGCAGGACAAAGAAAAACTCTCGTGATTCTTTGGAAAACAATCCCTAGAGTACTTCGGGTTAATATTGTGCAAAGATACTCCCTCAGTTGCCTCAGTGCAATGGAAGTGAAGATGGTATAAATGAGGTCAAAGCAGCTTGAATATTATTTCAAAGCCTGGGTAGCTCTCATTTGAGAGAAACAGGTAAACTGAATAAGTCTGGTAAGTCTTCAATAAAGACTTATGGACCCGAGAATCTGAGAACTGGACTCAGATATTCAGAGATTCATTGCAATCTTTTATCCAAAAGAAATATTTCTTTCTTTCCAGTAATGGAAAATTCTTGGATAGGAAAGGACTTACATGATAAGATGTCTAGCTGAGTGTTCAGAGTAAAGTTTATATTAAACATTAAATAATTAATTAAATTATTTATCAAGATTTAACATCTTAGTTACTTTATATGAAAAAATGTTGAGTCTTAAGAGATATTGATGTCCTAAGAAAAACAAAAGAGAAAATAATATTAGAATGTAAGTTCATTCCAAAGAAATACTTTTTTGGGTATTTTTAAGGCAGCTTTTGTTCATGTGAATTTGTTTAGTTTGCGGGTTTTTTTGGCCTTGGACATTTTGTTCCTCTGAACGTTGAAGGTTTCTGACAATAAAGCTAAAATCAAAATGTTTGGTAAAATTATGGTTATTCAATAATAGCTGTTATGGTGTAGGCTGTTTGTCCTAAAATGTGATCTAATATTGCTTACAGCTATGAATAGTTTTATTCAGAGGAGCAATTATTGTTAACTTGAACAAAAAACTTGTTGATTTAAGACTATCAGACATACATTTACTTGATTAGTCCTATGTCAGTGCTTTTGAAGATAAAATTCCTTCCAGTGGTGTACAAATTAATTTATAAATTTTTTTCCTAGAAATGAAACGTTGGCTAGATTATATGAAAATAACACTTAATTTTTTTACATTTATGAGGCCCACGTTATAATACTTCCTCATGCAGCTTGTTCCTATTTAGCTTAATGATCTCTTTCTTTTTTCATTCCTGACCTCTTGAATACACTGCTGTTTGTAAAACCTTTTCTGTCATCATTGTTTAGCAGCCATTATTTAGTAACCACTTTTTATTGCTTTTACATTACTGTGCATATCACTGGAAGGAATGTTTAATAGGATAAAATTCATTCATTTCTTGAGGGTAGGGCAAACAGACAGAACTTTCACAAAAATGTGTTTTACTTTGAAAAAAACAAAGGTTTAATAGCCTGTCTAAAACCACAAAAATAAAAAACAATAAAATGCTCTTCTACTTATTGTAGTCCTCCTTGGTTCTTTGATCTGTTTTGGTTTTGTTTAAAAGTCAGAGTAGTGCAGAAACAAATATTTGTAAGTCAAAAATTAGTCTGAGGCTGGTTAAAAAGTGTTGCTGCTATTTCACTGTAGAGGAATGGGACTGCTGAAACCTGCAGCAATGTATGGTGATGTCTGCATTTCATCTTGTGTTTTTAGTGCAGAGCCTGTGACACGGGTAGGTTTGTCTCTGCTCTCTTTCACAGAAAGCCCATCAGAGTCTGTGTTTTCAGACAGACCCCTCTCCTGGTGAAACCACAAC
>NW_010535461.1:25778-54834 GCF_000687285.1 Phaethon lepturus
AGGAGAACCACACCTACCTCATAGCTTGTATAACTTTCTATTTTTGTCATACTTCAGCAAACACAGGTTGTGCTTCTGTGTTGTACTTTCTAGTCCAACATATGTTGACTGTAAGAGAACCACAACAGGGACTTAAACTGTGAAAAGTTTGCAGGGAGTGGTAATATCAAATTTTCCATTCCTCAGCCATGAATGGGAGGAGGCTGAACACAAGTAATGGTTTATAGTATAAAGCACCTGTTAGCAGCTGCTGCTCTGCCTTGAGTCTGCAATGCTGATGAATTACCGTTTTGTGTTGCTTGGTGCCCATCAACTTGCTGCAACTAGCTGTACTTCAGGCACTGTGCGTGTTTACACTGAGAAAGAAATATTTCAGCACCTGCATGTTAGAAATATAGAGACACATTCATCTTCATTTTGCCATGTGATTGCCTTTTGAGTTAAGAAATCACCTACAGCTATGTTTCAAGGAAAGGAATTAGAAGTACCTTTCAAAAGTACAACCAACTCACACACTTATCTTCCTTTCATTATTTGCTGTCACTGTAGAGACAAGCATTGCTTCAATCAAGTGGTCCACCTGCCAGAGTATAAGACTCTGTATAGTTAAAATTTCTCTTCTAAATGATTGTCTGTAGGTACATTCCCAGGGTGAGGGCATACATGGTCAGTGGCGGGGAGGTCCACGTTCTACCCCAGCTGCAGTAAAGTGGCATCCCTCACCCTTTTTTGTCCACACCCTGCACATTCTTGCATTGTCTTAGCTCCTTGAAGTTTACCTGTAACTTAGGGCACTGCTCAAACCCTTCTGTAGTGTAGTTTAGTTCTTTTTGTAGTTGTTTTTTCTATTTTTATTCTTTAGCATTTAAATTTACTTCCTTTTCTTGGACTCTCTCTTTTTACTCATATGGCTTCTACAGCTATGCCATCTGGCTTAATGTCATTTTTCACCTGAGGCATCAAGCTTGGTTCAAGAAAAATGCTTGGAAAAACTTCAAAACTTCATCTTTGGCTAGGCTCTGTGCTAGAAACTTGAACTCAAGTGCTTAGATTTTTACTTTGGCTCCATAGCCTTCAAAGAAGAGCTCATTCAACTTGTATCAGGAGTCCAGTCTCAAATCTCTGCTGCGCAAGGCAGCGCACAGGTCCTCAGAACATGAGGGGTCCCAGCAAGCCCTAGGACACTCCTGCCCACCTACTGAGATTCCAGGCTGCACTGGATGTGGACCAATCTTGGAGTTTCAGGGAAATGGAGCAGAGTCAACTACTCCACAGCCAGAACTGGTGTGGATTACAAAGCTGCCTACAGGCTTGGCCTCTAAGTCACTCTTGCAGCTCAGCAAGTTTCAGCCTTCCTTTCTACTATCTGCTCTTCTGTCTCCTGGGTGATCCACCACTGGCATGTACAGATCCAGATGTTTCTGCAAGGAATTTTTCCATTCCCAAGCTCTGTTGAAGGATGTCCTGGACCACACCTTTGCTCGCTGTTCCCAACTGCAACCCAGTATTGTAGGGCAAACCCTTCAGTAATTTTGCTTTTCAAAATTCTTCCTTTTAGGAATCTCACAGTTTTTGAAGCTGTAATGTCAGGAACCAAGAAGAGTGAATGAGGAAACAGGTGCTCACTTGAAGAGAAGGGGAAAGTTGTTTATCTGGAAGGTTTTTGAGAAGTGGTCTCCACGGCCTTACGTAAGCCACAACTTCAAAGGACATAGAGCTATAGACAAGTCCAAGAGGATCTCTACTTCCTGAAGCAGCATTGGAACACATAACTAACTGCTCAGCGTAGTCTAGCACATATTCATCTCTCAGGTCTCTCTTACAGACTCTGAAGTTTTCCCACAGGTAACTCATCTTCCCTAAGAGGTGATTGACAACCTGTCCCTAAAAAATTCCCCTAAAGTAGGCTCCATAAGTCCCTTGTTAAACCAGTCCAATTTCATAGTAGCATAATGGAGTTCAGGACGTCGTCATTACTCTAATATCACACCCTGAATGTATTTGGCAATTTAAGGTCTGAAAGGCATAATTAGGAAGCTGTAGTCAATAAGTGGGTTTTTTTTGCCTACGTTTATTAATTCTTTTCCAGAGTATTTTCTAGGGAGACATGGTCTCCTTTTATCTAACTTCCCAGCACCAGGTCTGCTGGATCCTAAATTTTCTTTGCATCCCTGACCTCCCTGAACTTTCTGATGAGCCCACACATCAAGCCCTGGAAAGGATCATGGTTCTACAGCTGATGTCTTAGTGAAACTTGTGGGAATAAGCACTCACTGAATTGTGATACATAATTCAGCTTGTCTATATTTATACACCTTTTGGTTGATTCTTCTCTAGACAATCAGATGACCATTTGTATTTGCACAGATGACCATTTTTATTTGTTTCCTGAATTTCTTTGGCAATACCGATGTCCCCAGTGCAAATGAAAACACAGAAGAGAATACCTTTGTAACATTACTTGTCAAAAGATTTTTTAAGTGCAGATGTTGGAGGCATCCTGCAGAAAAAGCTAAGACAATAAAGAAACATTGAAACACACAAATAAGAATATAACATTACACCACTAATATTCAGGTACCACAAAAATATTTAATGTTGTAGAAAAGTATTTGAAATATGTCATGGGACACCTACCAAAGGATTGCTTGGCAATGAGCAAGGAAAAAGAAAGACAATTAAACTTGCATGCTCGCTCAAAAGCTTATAAAATTAGGTCCTCTGAATGTTCAACTGTGGAAACATATTTTATTAGTGTATTTCTCTACAGAGAATATGAAATTAATCTTGAGAGACACAAAAGCTATATGGATCACATGATCTGTTTGGACAAAATAAGGACTTGAAAGTGAAGATTACGGATATGGGTTATGTTCCTGATTCTGGAATATATATGCATGTTATTCTACCATTTGTTTTCCCATTGAATTCCCTGGGTTTCAATGCAATCACTAACAGGAAAAAAAAGTTTCCATTGAACCTGAGGTACTATAACAGGTTTTGGGTTGGAATTTCTCTTAGCCTTAGCCTGTTAGACATTAAAATAGGAATAACTTTCTTTCTTATTTTTGTAAAGACAGAACACAATTTTTTTTAGTGATAAATTCTTGCAGAAATATTGTGTTTATGCAATACTGTACCAAAAGGTGCAAATTGTTTGGATAGCACTTGTCAAAATAGACTAGACATTATGTAAATGTTCATATATGGCTTCTAAGTGGGGTTTGGTTTTTGCTTGACAGATTATCCTAGCTCTGAAGAATATCTGCATCTTCTGGTATTGTAGCATGCAGACAGTCAGTGAACCAGACTTGTTTGTCTCACTTTACCAAAAGACATTTTAATAAATTTCTGTACGAACATTGTCTTCATATAACTTGAGGAGGGCATGAACAACAAAACATTACTGGAACAAAACAAGGATGATTTATGAAATATCTAATATGAATTATATATGGGGAAAAAAAGTCAAGAGATTGTGAGAAAGAGAGAGGAGGTGGAGGATGATGTCAATAATCCTGGAAGCCTTTGCACAAAAAGAGGCCCCTGTATCCAAGCTAGCTGGCAAAAAAAAAAAAAAAAAGAGAAGCACTAGAGGTGAGTCATCCAGCCTTCTCTACAGGCTTGGCTTCTGCACACATGTAGGCATGAATGTGCACTTGTGACACATGCAAAATGTTCTATCTTATACTGTGGGTCCAGCTATGACAGCAGTCACTGAATGTGCTCCAAGACTGAGCATCAGTGAAGAAAATTTATTATATCTGTTCTATATGTCAGGCTCGTAGTGACATCCTGAAATGTGTTAAACTTAATGTGAAAGCTGTAAATGGTAAGTTCATCAAAACCAGAATGAGTTATAAATTTTTCAGTCAAATAGAAGTGTTCCATTTTTTATTTCTATGAAGGCTGGAAAAGAGTCTGCTTGTTTGAGGGAGGACTTAAGTGAAACAAAGGTAGTTATTAAAAATATTATGCTTTTCTTTTGGATCAAATCTTCAGGAACAGATATATTTTACCTTATTAATAGCCTTGTATTAGCAAAATAGATCAAGCTCTTAATAAGGGTCTTAAGATAGATTCTTTTTTCACTGTATTTCAGCTACAGTGTTAAGCCTTGTGTCTTTTTATAGATTTTATAGCTCCTAGTCAAAAATACATATGCCACTCCCTCTAACCATAAGTGAGAAAAAGGAACAGTCTAAAAAGTGCTTTTATGGCTACAAATCCTCAAATAACTGACATTTAACACTACCATAAAGAAAGAAGAGGGCCAATTTCAGCTCATAGGACTGCAAACTAAACTGAGAAACTCTGCCAGAGACTAATGTGCAAAGAAGAGCCAAGGGGAGACAGCACTTACAGAGGCAGCACTCACTTGTGCAGAGTGCTGCACATCAATCCCCTTGCAGATGAGATCAAAGACACTCTAAGTTGAGTTCCTGGTACAGCCTCCCCCCCCCGGGGGAGAGAGAGGCAGTTCTTACACTTGTACTTTCAGGTGAAAGAACTTGAGGAACTAACAGGTCATTACAGTCTCTAGGTAGTGTGAGTCTCAGGCCTCATAGGAGAGGTGTTCCATCCCTCTTATCTTTTTTGTGGCCCTCCTCTGGACTCTCTCTAACAGGTCGATGTCCTTCTTACATTGTGAGCCCCAGAACCACACACGGAACTCCAGGAGGGGTTTCACCAGAGCACAGTAGAGGGGGAGAATCAACTACAGTTGGCCTTCTGGGCTGCAAGTGCGCCTTGCCAGGTCATACTGAGCTTCTCATGAACCAACACCCTGAAGTCCTTCTCGGCAGGGCTGCTCTCAATCCCTTCATCTCCCAGCCTGTATTGATAATGAGGGTTGCCCCAATCCATGTGCAGGACCTTACACTAACCCTCATGGGTTTTGCAGGGCCCCACCACTCAAGCCTGTCAAGGCCCCTCTGGATGGCATCTGCATATTTGGCTGAAAATAATTATTCACAGAAATTAATGTCCATTAGAGTCATTTGGTCCAAGAAACACTATTAGGGTTCAACAATTTTTTACATCTGTCATGTTTACTGTCCTGAAACATTAAATAAATAATCTTCATTAGAATGCTACCCATAACATGAGAACATTTGGTTTGTCTTGGGAAATTATTAAACTGTAATAAAATGATACATATGCTAAGGCTGGCCTTTTATTTCTGATGATGGTACAAATCGTTCCAGCTTCATCTTATGCTGCTTGATTAAAAGAAGTGGTCTACTACTACACTAATATATAATTTATTAGATATAATTATTTAATCTGTTGGAAGCAAAGAGATTAACCGTCCTTCAAATTTTCTTATCTGGAATAAGCCCTGGTTTCATTGCTACAATTCCATAATTATATCATGTTAAGAAACTGAATAAATATACTTGAAAGGAACGATAACCACCAGCAGCTCCACCCTGCAAATAAAAAAAATGTGTAATTTGGTACGCAATGAGGACTTTAGTCTTAGAGACATTTGGTGTTTTATTCCGGCCTGTTCACAGGGTATTTGTTTATCTAAAGAGAGTGTCTGGCCACCCCTGGAAGCATCTGGTTTCCAGTCTTCAGTCCACATATTCTTACAGTAACTAATTAAAGTCTGGAAGAGATGTGGTCCTCCTTTTACAGGTGAAAAACTAGGGTTCAGGGAGAGCAAGCGATTAACTGAAATAATAGATTCTGTTGCAAAACAGAGGCTTGAACCCTACTCCACAGGGTCTAAAGTCTACATACTGAATTAACCGTAAAATAAATCATTTGTCTCTAACTAGGATAAATAAATTATCATGCTATTGCCAGCTCATACCATAATCTAAAAAAACCCTAACAGTTCTGGGATAAAATGCGTTGCTGAATGATTATGAGTAATTTTCTATTTGTATTGCTTTATCACTAACATTTAGGCATATATTTATTATGTAGCATTTTTTTAACACATCACAAAATCCTTGGTCTGAAAGGGTTTTAGAAGGTTACACAGTCTATCTCCCTGATCCAAAACAGAGTTAACTGCACTTGTGTTATCTCTAGGTAAACGTTCACATCAGGCTCCTACTGGTGCAACTTCACAGCATTTCCAGGAACCAGTTCTGGGGCTTTACTGCCTTTACATCTCAAGAGCTTTTCCTGGTATCTAACCGGAACCTTCCTCACTGTCTTTTAAGATTCTCCTGTTTACTGTGAACATGAAGAATATCTTATTCTGTCTGTTACTGCAAATTTTTGTAGTGATTTGTATACTAGTAACTGCCATGCTCTCCCTCCAGATACCTTTTCTTTAAGATAAGCGACCCAAATCCATTCAATCTTAAACACCTAAACACCTACCCACTCCTGCTGATCTGCTGTGGACTTCCTGCTTTTGTCCCACATCCCTCCTGAACATACTCCAGGTGAGATCTCAGTGGAGATAGGTAAGGAGGAAGGATTTAACATACAAATCAAAAGAAACTGCTCACTACAGAAAACTACCCATCTATCTAGATAGCTATCTATCTTTTTTCCTGCCTAATATTTTTGCCAACTTGAAAGCCAGCCTATAAATGCTGGTGCATGACAGAAAAATTTGAGGGAGACGGGGGTTTGTGAGAAGAAAAACTCTCTTAGGTATCATTCACTTACAAGGCTGGGTGGGTCCTGCACACGTGTTTTATTGGCATTTAAGCCAGTGTTTGCACAAATACGTCTTTGTTTCTAAGGCCTCAAGCAATTTGAAATTAGCCTCTGTGACTGCTAGCTCTGGAAACTAACCAAGAAAATGGTTCTTTTACAAAATCTAATAATGAAATGGAACCTAGAGTGCCAGGAATATTTTGTACATGATACTATGCCCTGCTGTGTTATTTATCTTCATGGTTACTATACATTGCTCTTAAGTTATCCCTCTCATTGTTGCAAAGATAAATGTCTCAGCACAGTAATTCATTATGTATTCTTTCTCTAGATTTATCTTATAAAATAGAGATGCATTACCCAGACATTGCTGACGCAGGACAATTTGGGAACTGTTGCCCATTTTGTTAGAAAACAGCAGGCAGCAGTGGCAGAGGATGTTTGGGACCAAAATCCACAGGGCCAGAGCTGAAGGCCAGAAACATCTCTAATCTAGGGGAGCTCAAACTCTTGGCTCCTGCAACTTAATAATGGTCAAATGAGCCACGGTGGGACCCTGAACTTCACTGGTTCCTTGAGATTTTCTTTTTTTGTGTGTGTGTACTGTCTTACCCTTAGGGCTGGATGTTTTCCATAGTCTGATTAGTATTGTCTTTTTAAATGGAGAACGGTGTCAAAGGAAACACCGAGTATGTAGCAGCAGCTTTTGATGCACCACCAACAAGCTTAAAGTGTTGGGAATGGAGAGGATGAGTGATAGGTTGGCTGTAGAGACCAGCTGTGTCCTGGAAGACAGTGTAGCTAACTCCTCCAGTGATAGGTGGACCCAGTCAAGAAGATGGACACAAGATATGGAGAACGATGAGCAGAAAGTGCAGCAATCAACTATCTTCAGTACAGTAGAGCTAAAAGTTTGTGAAGATATATATCTGCACATATCACATGTTACTTAATAAGGTGAACAATGGTTTTAAATTCACATAATAATTCCTACTCACCTCCATTGTTGTTTTAGAACATGGATATTGTCATGATGGACCAGTAATTGTTCCAGGATTTCATTCATTTTGTAGAACCTCTGATGAACCCGCATGCATATGGGAGCTTAAGTGCTTTTAATCAAGACATTACCATCTAATGGGTTCATCTTCAGGCAGCTAATCCCACAGTTTCTAAATTAAGACAAAAAGGAAGTGCTTCAGCTTCAAAAATTTCAGCATATTCTAATTCACTGAGAAAAAAAAATGCTAAGATAGAAACCTTAGTTTGGAGGGTGAAAGTATGTGAATTTAGACAATCTCTCTAATTATGTAGAATGGTTGTTCGTTTTTTTAAAGGAAAAAGTGCACCAGTACTGCCATAGTATACTCAGTACAACTCTGAGTATTTTATTTTCTATTAGCTAAAACAGTAGGTTAGAATGACTATTAACACAGTATTGATGCAAGCAAGTTTCTCCAGAAAAAACGTGTTTCAGATCTAATATTCTTAGTGATATTCAGATGGCTCTGCTGTGTATATCCAGTGTACTCCTTTTATATGCCCAGAAAGTATTTGTATCCAAGATACTACAACCAGAAGTGACGTATCATGTGAAAATTCTTACCAGCAGCACTTTTTTTAACACCAACAGTTATCCTTAGCATTGTCCCTGTTTGGAATCTGCGTCAGGTTTGCCTTCTGGATTGCTACATTCACCTTAACATAATTTTCAGCAAATAAGGAATACACATATATTTAACATATGATACTTAGACATTCAGCAAGCTTTTATTTTTTTCAGATTACAGGACTGTAACAGCTGCTAACAACTGAGCAGAAAAAACAGGGGAAGAATGTTCATGTCAGTTATAAGAAAAATGTTTAAAATCAAGAAGACTGAAAATTGCAAAATTTTGTTGCAAAAAGCTGTATACCTTGTTTGGATACTATGTATGGGAGCAGCGCAGAGGAGTGAGCATTTCTGTGGTTTTCTTAATATTTTTTGAAATATATTGTCTTTGTTTGAGATAGTGTGTTTTTTTTTTTTTTCCTGGGGATCTCAATGTACATGACAAAAACTAGCTGAGTGATCATGTAGTACAACGATCATTTTTTCAGATATAATGAAATGCATTTATTTGCATCCAATTTAACTAATAGGTGAATCTTACAACAAAGGCAAATTAAAGTAGAATCCCGAACCTTGTTGTACTTACAGTTTAATTCCAAACTCTCAGATGAGAAGATATTAATGTTTGATGCTCTGTCTCTCTCTCTAGTTAGACAAAAATCACTATGGCTTTTAAGGAAGAATCATTTCAAATCAAGTAAACGTTTCAGTAAATTACAAGGTGATAGGTTAATAGAAACTCTTCCACCACAGAAATCCGTTTGCCTTTCCCGATATCTTATTTAGAACTTTTGCCAGCACGTTCAAGATTAAGCAGAGAGGATTTTTTGCTGGGTCAAAGCCTTAGAGATTATTGTGCCAGGAAAGGTCTCACTATTTTGCTATCTCTTTCATTTCATATTTCTTGCTATATTTGATAGCACCTTCTAAATTAGTAAATATCTCACTTTAGGGGAGCAAGCTGTGTGACCTGAAACTTATTAGGCTTTTCCAAACTCAAAATGCTGAAGTGCACAAGGAGAAACTTTTTATTTCAAATGCACTATCTCAGCTCTTATCAAAGTGTAAAACCAGCATGAAAGGTTGATATTTACAATTTACTGCCCACTTACCACTGATCACTTCGATGCCATACTACAGGTCTCCAGCAACAGGACTAGACTACTCAGGGAGTCAGGCCACTCTAACTGTGATTGCAGAACACATCAGTCCATAGGATCAAAATCTTAGCTCATATGAAGTAGAAGAGAAAAAACAATATATCTTCATTCCCTCTGACTTATTTACAGTACTAGTAACACTTTTAACTTTCTGGTTAGAGCATCTTCTTGAGCTCTTGAGCTTAGCAGCTACTAAGAGTCCAAGAGTTATTAAAGTAGCTAGACATGCTTAGGGTATGAGGATACCCCAGGCTCATATGTCCGTAGCAAGCAATGCTTGATTAAGCCTTTGGATAATTAGAATTTTTTTTTAGGGATCTGTACAACATATGTCTTTTCTGAGAATATTTCTGCAAGCAGATTTTCCCCATTTCTATTCTCTGCATGCAGCCAACAGGAACACAGCCCTTCTTTCAAAGCAAAAAAATGCTTTGTGATGGGAACAGAGTTAGTAAAGGTGTTGCTTCCTTTTTAAATGTAGTGCATGGCATTTATGAGTTTTCTTAATGAATTCTACTGTGGGAAATGGCCAGGACAACTGAGCAGCAAAGAGAAAAGGAGAAATCTTCTTGATCACAGATCCTTAGCAAGCTGGAAC
Organism: Phaethon lepturus; assembly: GCF_000687285.1. Lineage (NCBI taxonomy): Eukaryota > Metazoa > Chordata > Aves > Phaethontiformes > Phaethontidae > Phaethon > Phaethon lepturus. The sequence continues at coordinate 35,776 of NW_010535461.1, forward strand.
AACTCCTGAGAAGGATTTTATGATTTCTGGCACATTCCAAATACTGTGGATCTGACACGCTTGACACCATAACTTCATGGTGATTTACTGCTATAACTCCATAAAAAGTGGGGAAGACATATTGGTTTTGTCCAAATTAGATCTGCTTAATAATGTTCGCTATTTTACTGCCATGTTTACCCCTGATGTTCCAACTTCTGAGTAGCTGCATTGAACTGTCATATTAAAATCAGCTAAACATTTACCTCTGACAGCAGCAGAGCACAACAATAAAAAAATATTTCTCAAAAATAAAACCTTTTCTTCTTTTAGAAGTTGTTTTTTCACTTTTCCTCAAATACAGATTTTTTTAACCAAAACCTTACTGACCTGAAGATCTATATAGGTAACAATCTGTCTCAGAAGTGAATACTTTAAGGTTCTGCACCTTGCTACCCACTGGGATCTAAAGTATCTTATTCCAATAAAGCCAAGATCATAACTGGATTATGTATAGAAAATCTATTTCTGGTCTCCTGTCTTAGCAGAGGTGGTAATGTAGAATTATTGGCAGGATAGCTGACATTCCGTGGTGGATAAATGGTCAAGGGCAAGGACCGGGTCAGCAAATACGAAAATATATCACCTCAGATAATTGGGTTTTATTGTTGCTGTTACTTAAGTTATGCTCCCAGATAACAGTAATCTAGATCAATAAAATTGAAATAAATGTAAAAATTAAATTTACTTTAAACTCTGTTCTATTTTTTATGTTTGATTCAGGTTGGCCACAGAAAATAAATGGGTCTCTCTCATTTTTTTTGATAGTGAATGCTGTCGAGGTATAATATACAAAATTTATTGTACAGCCACCACCTGTAGATATAATTAAATACCAGTCTCAAAGCTGTAAAGTATTTCATAGCATGTTCTCTGTTTTCTACGTGTGTATCATACATTTAATAAAAAAGCATTAGCATTTTGTGCAGAGAGGAGGCTCCGCAGTGGCCTGGGAGCACATAGGGTGCTGTAGCAGTTCCTTCTGCGGTTACCCATGTACGTGGGCAGAGATATAAATACTGGATAAAAGCAGGCCAAAGAGCGGAGAGGTAACGAGCTGAGGAGTGTGTGACAGTCTCCCCAGAACTGATGAGCTCCAGAGGCCGGCAGTCCTGCTGGCTCCGCAAGGACAGAGAAACCGGGGACACCGGGGCCAGACAAAAGTGTAAAGGGCCACCAGCGTGTGTGGGCACTAACCAGCAAGGGTTCACATCTTCTGTGGGGAGGTGCTGGCTGCTGTTTGCAAAGAAACACCACGGGTTTATATGCACGCCTGTTGGGATGTGGGACTCTTGGGCCCTTGCTGAAGAGCAGCCCAGAAGCCACGGGCACATCGGGGTGAGCCAAGTTTCTTTCACCTCCCACCTGCAAACGGTTAATTGAGGGACCCCGAGTTTGTGCAAGAGTGAACTGCATGAGGAGTAAGTGAATGAACTGCATAGACAGATATTTGCTATTAATAAGAACAGCTTGATTCTATTAACAGTTACAGCTTAATTAATGAAAGGTGTTTTAACAGGTACTAGTTTTTACCTGTGCTTCTCCCTGACTCAATCCCCTATCAAGGAAAAGGAAATCTAGAGCCAAGGTATATAGTGAAAGGCAATACAGAAGAAAGGTTGGATTTAGTTAGATGAAGATACTAAAATTAATAGTTTTTCCTCAAGAGTTGCACAGAATTCCTTCTCACTAAAGCTAAAACTGATTTTTCTGTCACTTCTTGGTGACCAAGATTTCACTTCAGGCATCCTTCTGCTATACACAAGTCTTTACTTAAAAAAAAAATCAGATATTAGAACACTGCTCACAAGTCGTCTTCATTTTGATCTGCTAAAAAAGAAAAAAAAAAGAATAACACTGTGCCATTTAAAAAAACAGGATTTACCGGGGGGGAAAGATGGAAAGAACAGAAAAGGGAGTTGTCATGAGTGAGTGGTATAGGCTGCTTAAAGAATCACCACTAAAGATATTAGGAAGCAAACAATTTTAATATACATTTGTAAAAAGCACAACTGAACAGAATTCCATGGTGAAGTCCCCTCTGTTGCTATTCAGCATGGAAAAAGCATACAATGAGAAACCAAATTAGAATTAGGTTCAAATGATTTACATATGGATTGGGAGGAATGATTTACACAGAATCAGGGAAATTGAGTCAGAATTGGGTTGTTACGATTTATCACTTGTGATTAATGTTATCACAAGTTATATAATTTTCTAACTAAGCTTAATAACACAACAACTTAGTTAAACACTTAACAAGTTTCTCAAATTACACACACATGGATATATAGTCATACAGACATAGAGATACATAAAGAGATATAAAGAAAGATATATATATAGAAAGGTACCTGTTAAAAATTCCCCTTGAATCCAGTAAAATACTCACATTGAATGCTTTTGCATTTCTCAATGGGTGAGGGTTGAGCCTCAAGGAGTAGGGTTTTCAGCCTAGGTCCCATGCTGGTCTTTGGCAACAGTCCTATGAACTTATCATGAACTTAAGAGTTCACAAGCTCTGAGAGGTGTCCCACTCCAAGGGAGTTGTTGGTTGCAGCCCGCTGTAGTCCAGGAGAGCATAAAGGGCCTCACTTGGAATGGCGATTTATAGGATTGGGAGATGACTGACTTCAAGCATCAGTGAACTTCCATCCTGACCAAAACCCAGACAGATAATTTCTCAAGTCTCCAGTAGTCGTTCCAGGGTTGTCCGGAGATAATTAGTTAGTCCCATTCTTGTTCCTCACCCTGGTCAGGCAACCGTGTTCCTGATACAATCAGCGCCATTCTCCACCTCAGCTATGCAAGAATATTTTGTACGGTTGAGGGGCTCTCAGCGGTCAAACTCTTTGTTTGCCTGGCAAAGACTTGCCAGGCAACTGAATTTTTCAGGTTTTTAGAGCATACAAAGTATGCATCACCTAATGAGAAAACCTCATATGTTGCAAAATGATCATAAAATATGAAAAAAAGCTGGAATGTTCATTACATTTGTTCTACAGGTAGGAAACTAATAGTAAATGAGTTAATAGCAACATTAGGCCATCACACATAAGTATGCACAGAGAATAATTATTGTGAACTGTGAATTCATCTGTGCAGATCTGCAGTATCCCTTTCACAAGAAATCCAGAGATTTTGAAATATCCTTTTTTTCTGACTTAGAACTCAAGCAAAGTATTTCTGGATTTTCTGTGAAATGTCTCTAAAAATTTTGCAGTTGAAGCAGAAATTGCATTGCAATTTCAAACATTTTTAAAACACTAAAATTTTAGTTTAGTTTAAAAAACACTAAAACACTAAAGGCAAATTTTTAAACAAATATAATTTGAAATAAATTAAAAATACATTCTCCATATATAAACATTTACAGAATTCTTAAAACTCTTCATACACTTCCTCAGTGTGTTTTGTTTGTAATAATAGCTGTATTTCTGGGGAAAGCTTTATTTTAATGCCATAAAGCTTTTGAAATGTTTCCAGCTCTCATGAGTTCATGTAACTCCCTCCTCTCTGTTGAGTTACAAGTTGTGCTGCTGAACAGGGTGCCTCTGACTGCATACTCCAGTCATTACCTGCAAGGTCTCTCCAGTTCATTTTCCCATTGGAACTCTATGTCTCCACCCTTCATTACTCATAATTTCTGCCTTCTGATTTTCTGATCTTTGTTTGCTTTCTGATAGCGTGGTTACATAGAGGTCAGGAAAACACAGGAAGCCTATTTGGACTTGTTGGGAGTGAACACAACATCAAGTCTGATTTTTGGTTGCTGGGTTCCAGAATAGAACAGTCTAAGCTCACAGACCACTTTAGATTAGTGGATCCCAAATTTTTGTGGTGGATGGATCACTGTGAGCTATCAAAACTTCTTACCACCCACTCAGTATACCTCATCTTCGAATCAGAGATGAAAGTGCTGTGGTAGGGACATTGTTCCATGGACCAGCTACACCTGGTCTTATGCAGTTGAGCCTCTTGAGGCACTAGAAGTTTGCAGACCTCGGTTTGCTTCCTCAACTTCCACACATGGGTACAGGAATCTTAGAGACACCCATACCTGAGGACTGGTGACAGAAAATGCCAGCTTACCTCTGAGGCTGAACTTGCCTTCTCTCGTCTAGATGTTGTCACAGACTGGTAGAAAAGGGCATGCTTTCCTGAACCAGGGGACGTTGTATTTGATAAATAAACCCTGGTAAATGGGTCACCAAGCAAGTTCAAACCTCTGCACCCCAAAAGTAAAAATAGATCAGCACGTATTCTGCTAGGGTGTATTTTAAATAGCTGCTTTGGGTTTTTCTTCTCGCCTTGAAGCCCTCCAAGAGCTGCACTTCATCACTCCCTGCAGCTGAAGGGTGAAGTCCTGCCCCAGCTTTCCCCACCTGCAGTGGGACAGGCCGAGGGGCTGACTGCAGGAAGGGACACTGCAGGTGGCATGAGTGGAAAAGCGACTGTGGCAGGAAAGGAGTGCGCAGGATTACTCTTCTTTCCTTCTACCCCTTGTGTCTATTTGTGGCTGTAGCTGTTATTTTTTACCCTTGTCCAGCTCTTTACGTGGCTTTTGGAAAAAAAACCAAGCTGGACTGCATTAGCAATTAGCCAAGGACACAATGGGAAGGTGTCCTAATTTACTTGCAAAAGGCCAGGTGAAGAGATTCACGGTCTGAAGCTAATGAGGAAGACAAGATGGGAGAGAGAAAACTGCTTTTCTGTGTAGCACCTTTGTGAACCTGATAGGACTACAGACTATGTAGATGGTGCAGTAATGATTATTTTGCATTACTTTGCTTCTTTTTTTCTTTCTACTGATTTGAAAGCATAAAAATTATCACATTTTTTCTTACCAACCTATCCAATTTCTGGTAGCAGGGAAAGCTCAAAGGAAAGTGTAGGAGCATGATAAATCCTATCATTTGAATCTTTTTCCTTGTCATATCTTCCTGTATTTCAGTAATCAGTAGTTAAGGCCCTCTTACCAGGAGCATCAAGCAGACTCTCACATTTAATTTGTAAGTAAGATCCTGCTGTATTTAGAGAAGAAGAAATAAAACATTTATTACATGCAGTGACAGTCACTTTTGATGAATAAATGCAGTCCCACCACTTGAATCTGCTTTGTGACATCTATATCCAAGAGTTTGTAAAGATCTGTTATAAAGTCTAAGACAGACTCTCCCTTTCTCCCTGCCTGCTGAAAGGAGGACATGTTTTCTCTTTCTCTCTCTTACCATCTTCTACATAACTGCAGAGTATTTTCTTTCTTTTTCTCTCTTTTATAAGTAACAGCCAAAGATGGGAAATCTGCAGTAATAATTTTCCTGTCATCTTTCACCTTCAATCATTTTTCCCTCAGCTTCCCTGTGATTTTATACATTAGGACCCACTGGTGTCTGGCACACTTACCTTGTGCGTTTGTTGTGTTTTCTGATGGAGGCACCAAGAAGGCCGAGAGCAGAATTCTTTTCTACTTACAAACCAAGGATGAAAGCAACCTGCCCTCATGATTTTCCTGCTAAGAAGGTTGAAATACTGCTTACTAAGCACAGGAATGATTATTTTGCCAACAAGCTTGTCTAAATTAACTGGAGAAAAAGAGCATAAAATGAAGCTTAAAATGTTTGTTTTGTCTTTGGAGAGGAGGTGAAAGCTGCATAATTTTTCATTATTACCATTTGCTCCCCCAGAGGTAAGGTTAGGTTAGCATTTGCAGTTTAAACTCCTGTTTCCAGAGGTTAACAACTCAGCTGTAAGGCTTCAGTCTCAGTTTAACATTTGGCAGAGTTGCTGCCTTGAAATAAAACCTCTGGTACATATATATAATACCTTCTCCCTAAGGGTCTCAGAGCACTTTAACACACTGAACTGTGTAATGGCTTGTTTCATCCATTGTCAAAATGCATCCACTTTTGAGGTGGAATGTAATCTCAGAATGTGGAGATCTATATACCAGTTTAGCTAAGGAATGAATGAACATGCTGAACTGAAACTACGAAAGGAATTAATGTATTCACATTCCTGCAAAAAATAGAAAATTTTGCTTTTTCTGGTATTTTAAGTGAGTAACATTTTCCCTTTCTTTACACATGCTTTTGTAGTCACAGCTATAGTACAGCAATGGCAAGATTTGAGATCATATTTAACTAACAAAGACTTTTTTATTACTTGGAATTCTTCTAATCATTCCTTCTTGCAAAACCTTTTCTAGTACCTTTCATTCAAAGAGATTGTGGTCTTAGTTATCTAACTGTTGCTTAAGAACAATGGAACAATTTTTAAAGTACAATAAAATGTAAATCTCAGGTTAAGCTAATAAACATTAAACATGGCTATAATTATCTCAGTACTTCCTACTAAAGAATCAAAATTTTGTCACTGAGATGTGAAAAAAGAGAATTATTCGTCAGTTTGCTACTTCAGCAGGCTGAAGTAATAACGTTACTGTCAGGAACTGGTCAAGACAGACAGCAGTGGTCAAAATATTCAATTCCATGTGCCTGAAGTTAGATTCCGGTTGCCTGTTTAGTCTCCGAAATAAAAATCAGATGATTTTCAAACATGCTGACCATAATTGAGAATGAGTAAAGGAGCTTGAGCTACCCAGTAACGGACTGGAATGAACATGAATACCTACATGAAAAAATCCTTCAGAGCACGCTGTGGAGTTAACGCATTAGAAAATCAGGACACTAGATAATTACATATGAATTTAAGTGACTCATATAATCAGTCAGGTTTGAAAGTGCGCTCTTTGCTTTATTCTTCGGGAACAAAGCGTTAAATGGTTACCTTGAATAAAAAAGTGTGCATTGACAAACTAAGAACTTAAACACCTACCTGCTCCCTTGCACTAGTGTCTAAAGCAGTATTTATATCGCTTGACTTGCAGTCAAGTGGACTCTTTAATTACTGACATGCTCCTTGGCATAGTTTTCACCCTTGCCAGAAGAATAGCATTCATCATTCAACAGTGCCCAGGAGACAGTTTTAGGCATTGACATCCTGTTTTGGGAAGGGAAGGGAAGGGGAGAATTTGGCTTTGTGGATGCCCCTTTTCCAAAGTCTGGAATTTGGCCCTGGCTTGCTCTGTAGCCATGGTATGGACAGGGGATAGCCCTGGGGATCTCAGGTGCTGAGCTTCCAGACCTCAGTGAAGACTAAGCAAGGTCAAAGGACCAAGTCTCCGCATCTAAGGCAGTTCTGAGGAAAAGTAGGAAACATTTAATCTAAGGAGGGAAGCCCTAGAGACTCTCAGAGCTCTTCAGTACCTTAGAGGATGGACAAGATTGGTGTATTAGGTGCTTAAACTCAGGCTAATCTTGCTTTAGGCCTGTAAGTCAAAAGAGATTTAATATGGGGACATAGCATGTCTAAAAATATGTTATGAACGGTGGCAAATGAGCTCTGAATTGAAGCAGTAACTCAGCACTAACCATGTGTTAATCTGCTCGCTACTACTAATCAATTTATAAGGTTGCACCAGCAGACTCCAAGTGTGAGCAGAATGTTTTGAATCTGGCCATGATATACTGTTTACAGGTACCCTGAGGACGTGTTTCTGATCTTGTTTTTAGTGGAATAAATCCCAAACAATGTCAAATAAATTTCTTCAAATCAAAATTAAGCCAATAACAGTGTTAAAATACCCGGGATGTTTCTCTGCAGGTTAGGCTGGTTTATAGATACCTTGGATCCAAACTAAAGCTTATGCCTGGTTGATATTCTTTAAGAAAACATTAAGGTAACAAACATTTTTAGGTCTATCCACCTAAAAATGCCTTTGTGACAGCCAATTCAAAGGAGCTTTGCACACTTTGTAGCCCTGAAGCTGCTGATTCTGAGTGACAGGTAAATAAGATCTGGCTCTTCTCTTACAGCTTAATCTCTCTTAGCTGGGAAAAATTGTAAAAGGGCCATAGATCAAAGAGAGCTCTCGCTGGCAGAGAGAAAAGACAGGGGAAAAGATGACCTAAATTTTCAAAGTGACTGATGATTTTGGATATTTCAATTTTGGGGCTCCTGATTTGAGACAGCTTAATGGATCTTGATAATCAGAGTGCAGTTGCTCATCATATTATGTTTGAATCCCCATAGAGAGTCTTATAAACACCTCTAAATCCAGACTTAAGCAGGCAGGATCCAAAGAGAGAGAATTTCAGTGGAAGGTGAAATATTACAATGCTCCCAGGTTTTTAGAAAGCAGTCAGTAGTAGCTGAGGTTTTCAGAGCTCTTGCAACAAAAATATTTTCCCTTCTGTTTTTCTTTTTTTTTTTTCAACAGACATCCAGTTCAAAGCCCTCTAATCCTCTTTGCTTGAAGTTCCTTGGTCACTGGGAGCATTTGGTGTGGTTTGGTTACCCACGGTCTCCGAGCATGGTATGAGCGTTATCTCCTCCAGTGAAACCACTGAGCTGTTTCTTCCTGCTTGCTTTTTGTTTTATATAGAAATGCCCTCAAGCGTTCCAGTATGTACATCTAAATTAAGCTTCACTGGTTCCACCCACTGCCATATGGATGGGACAGAGCTTCATCCTCCCATGGAGCTCTTGTCCGTGCCCTTCTGAAGCCATTCAGTCAGTTCTTTTGTGCCAATAGCATATCCTGTTTTACCTTACTGCTGCCTTCTCTCCTGGGATTTCCACCAGGCCAGTGCATGCCTCCAATACTTTCTCTTCCCTCCAGCAGCTAAGATGGTGTCCCAGCAGCCTTGCCCTCAAGGGATGAACTGCCAGCAGGGCCTTTGGCTCCAGCTCAGCATATGGAGGCTCTTTCCCACCCTGCCTGCTCAGGCTCAGACCAGTAAGTCCCTGTGTTTCCAAAAGGAAGAACAACTGTTCTTGGCTTCATGCTGTGGCTGTCACGCTGGCCCATGACCCCACGGTCCCTCCTCCCAGCTTGGCATCTGCCAACACTTAATACTCTGTCCATCAGCAGGACTTGGAGCATCACTGAGATGCTTACTACTGAGACCACTGCAGACTAGTGCACATTTTCCAAGATTTAGACTCCCCAGACACTGCACACGGTAAGGTAAGTACAGTTTTGAAAACAAAAGTCCTGCCCTTTTGCCTAATATAAAAGCTCTCCTCTCCCCTGCTAAGTTGTCACGCTGGACTAAACTCCCAAGGACAACAGAGAGCTACGCAGCAGTCACGTGTTTCATAAATAGAGCCAAACTGATTTTTTTCATAATTTTTTTGGTGTGGAAAAAAAAAAGAAAGTAAACCCCAAATTATATATATTTAGGACATGGCATATGGTAGGAAACTGTAGAACATTCACATTTTGAGATTTCCTATTTTCTGTCATCATGTCCCCCACCCCAGTTAAGAAATTCTGGTTTTCCAGAAAAATCCAAACAAATGTAAGCCCTGCCCTGGGGATTTGGAAATTCTGTCTTCAAAGAGCTCTCAGAAGTCTAGTGCAATGGCTTGGGAGTGCATGTTGATGGTTTACAAACTCTGGAAGCATTGGGATTCTTGTCAGCCCTACGGTGATCCTGCAAGAAAACTTGGAGGGCTCCAGCCCTTATTTGCTTATGCATCAGTGAAATGCTTGATGAGTGAGATCTTCCTGTAAGAGATAATTTTTGATAAACTTTAATCTTTCATTAAGAAACTCTTCAGCAAACAGTATACAAGTGGTTCTGATACTAAATCAACAAGTCCTTTTCTAAAATTGTGGCTATTTTCAAGGCACAGTGGATGGACATTATGGAGCTCTCCCCCTACAAGCCTTGCATTGAAACCTAACTCAAAGCCTTGTTTCTTTGGGGCTTTTTTTGCCAGATTACCCTAAGCAGAGTGTTTCATTGCTTAAGTCCAAGTGGAGCCACCTTTCATGGATTACAGAGCATATGAGCACTAGGATTATTTTTTGCTGGACATCCACTGATTCTGTCCTTAATATGGCCTTTTTTTATGAACAATTACACGTCTCTGAAAATTGTGTGATTCCATATGGGATACAATGACTTGGCTTAATGAGGTGCTTTATGGACACAGTTCAACTTTGAATTTCCTGGCTTTTGTTGATTTCTGTCACAACCTTAACATTTTTCAAACATAGAATCATTACATTAAAAAAATAAATCTGTATTTTAACCAAGATCTATTATACTCCAGTGAGATAAATCTTGTTTTCACTTTTCACTAATAACATGATTTATTTCCATGCAGCTGAACACTAAAAAAAAAAAAAAAAAGAAGAGATAGATCTGGATGAAAAATAATACTTCCTAACAAAAAAAATGTAGACCTTTACAGGAACTTAAAAGAAATCTCAGTCAGCCCCAAGAAAGAATATACCAAGTCTCTCATTCTGACAGGTTTGTGATATACTTTGCTTATTCTTAAGTACAATTTAACATGAAAGCATTGATCTGAGTTGTAATTTCTAAAATTTTCTGGAAGATTGAGGATCTGACATCCCCTCATGTCTCCAGATGCTGAGCAGACTCAGAATCGCTGACACTAAGTGGTCAGGTACCATTAACCCCTTATAAGAGGGGATTACTCTTGTATCACTTACTGTTTTGCCATCTCTGGTCTTTGTGCAAAGCTACGCAGATGGCAAGAGTTTGGCGAGGCATGTGTATCCTGAACACCACTGGTGGCACATGGCTTGTAAGGGTCTCTAGCAGATCTGTATCTGTATCTGTATCTGTATCTGTATCTGTATCTGTATCTATGTCTACGTCTACGCCTACGTCTACGTCTATATCTATATCTATGTCTATATCTATATCTATCTATCTCTATCTCTATCTCTATATCTGTATGTGTATCTATGTCTATGTCTATGTCTATGTCTACGTCTACGTCTACGTCTACATCTACGTCTATATCTATATCTATATCTATATCATCTATATCTATACCTAATCTATATCTATATCCAAAGGTGTTTCAACATTCTCCTTCCACTGCCTCCCAGGTGCTCTATACTAGAGGCAGATTAGAGCTGGGACACTTCATTTGCTTGAAAGGGAGGGGGATGATCTCCAACCATTGACAGGAAGAGAGAGTAGAAAGGCAACATCCCATCAAGGGTATTACTTGGAACCTGTTTGTTCCTCTACACATCTAGATGAAGCAGGTATAAATACATAAGCCCACTTACATACATTCAGTCCTAGGGCTGGCAGAGTCCCAGTTTGCAGCTGGTAGCACCTCAGAGCCTTTTGGGTAGCAAATGTTTTCCTCTTGCTTATTCTTCTGTTTTTCACATTTCATCCTCAGGAGTAAACCTGGCAGAACAGTCACCTTTATCCACCTGGAAATAGACTGTGATTTAATCGTTTGCTGATTAACTGTTTTAAGGCCTGTCCCACTCCTCAACCCATTAGTGAGGCTCTGTATCTCCCATGAAAACTACCTGTTCAGCTTTCCCATTTGGAAATAGTTGCTCTGTGTTCATTGATTGCCATACCGTAGTTCTGCATGTTTTCTTGCCCTGCTCACTGACTCCCTTGTTCTTCTCCGAATACACATGCAGAGACACAAAGGATTGAGACCAAAATCTTGCCTTCCTCTTGCTTGCTTTACTCCAAAGTCCAGTGTCTGGTGTTGCGTATCAATAGCAAGAAACTTTTCCCCTCTAGTCTCTCTCTCTCTCTCTCCTTTTTGGAAGAGTCTGTTCTCTTAGTGGCTTGTTTGAACTGTTCTAGTCCAGCAATTCCCATTTTCCCCTCCTTTAGTCTCTCTCTCCTTTTTGGAAGAGTCTGTTCTCTTAGTGGCTTGTTTGGACTGTTCTAGTCCAGCAATTCCCATTTTGGGACTGAAAATGTCATACTTTCAGAACTCCCACCTTTTGTGATCATGATCTCAAATTTGTTAATTACTTTTCTTACGTCTTGCCAATAAGGTTACCTTTTCAAACTGTCATACCTGCAGCCTTTGTACGGGTATCCATTCCTAACTTGGTAGGACTCTACGGGCTTAGAGCATCTTACACAGCAAGGCTCTGAACTTTCCAAATTCCCTCACCAATTTTCTCATCATTTAAACAGTGCCGTAGGTGGTCTCAGTGGCTCAGTACCCTGTCAGCCACAACAGATAGGAAGATGACAATGAAATGGACTGAGGCACAGTGAGGGCAGCAAATATTGGCCCACACATTTCCCTATATGTTAGTAACTTGCTCTGTGATTTTCTACGTACAAGATAATAGATCATGTATCCACACATGATATAGGATACCTCAGATGCAAGATACCTACTCCCCCAGACTCAGTAAATTGCAAGAGACTATTTAAACATCTCTGCAGGACAGAAGTCTGAGTCAGCCCCCTTGAGAGTCTGAGCTTATTATCAAAGGAAATGCAGACATAACAGACTTCTAATGTAGTGGGTGATAAGACCACCTAAGCAAGGCTCCTACTCAGACTTGTCCTTGGAAACCTACCTCTCCATTGACTTTGAAGACAGCCTGAAAAGATGAGCCTTAGTAAACTAAAGTTACCTCCTCTAAGAATTCCTGGGGTCTTTTGAACCATTTTGAGCAGAAGGATAAAGTTCTAGCAAACTATAAAGGTTTACATTATTTAAATATAAATTGCAATTATCTGTTGGAAGAATTATCTATAAAGAAATCACAGTAGAGTTTTAATGAACTGAAAACTCCATTCATGTATTTTGAAAGAAATTTTTCTGGGATAATTAGATACTTTCTTAAATCAGTCTGAGAGTCATACAACTTGAATTTCTGGTGAACCAATGAATAGGAGATGACTAATTCCTATATAACAGTGTCACCTAGGCACTGCTATGATTAATGCATTGCAAAGCATAAAATAGAAAGCATCTGAATTAAACCATGTATCTGAGAACGTCTGAAGGCAAAGAGGGGTAAATGAAGAAGGGAAGTGCATATGAATAGCTACTGAGACTTCTCAATCAACAGACAGATTGAGTCTGGCCGCTTCATGGAACTTTTCAGACTGCACACTCTGAATGAATGAAGTAAATCAGGTAGAATAAAAGCTGTACTGTGTTTGCTTGGCAAGGTTTTGGTAGCGGTGGGGGTTGCAGGAGTGGCTTCTGCGAGAAGCTGCTAGAAACTTCCTCTGTGTTTGATAGAGCCAGTGCCAGCCGGCTACAAGTCAGACCCACTGCCAGCCAAGGCCGAGCCCATCAGTGACAGTGGCAGCACCTCTGGGAGAACAGAGTTAGGAAGGGGGAAAAAAAATGGCACATGCATTTGCAGCCAGAGAGAGGAGTGAGAATGTGAAAACAGCCCTGCAGCCCCCAGCCCAGAGCAGCAGGAGGGGCAGGAGGGCTCCAGGCGCCGGAGCAGAGGGTCCCGGCAGCCCCTGGGGAAGCCCACGGTGAGGCCGGCTGTGCCCCTGCGGCCATGGAGCTCCATGGGGGAGCAGATCTGCACCTGCACCCGGGGAGGGCCCCACGCCGGAGCAGGGGGATGCCCGAAGGAGGCTGTGACCCCGTGGGAAGCCCACGCTGGAGTTGGCTCCTGGCAGGACCTGTGGACCTGTGGAGAGAAGAGCCCAGGCTGGAGTAGGTTTGCTGGCAGGACTTGTGACCCCCTGGGGGACCCAGGCTGGAGCAGCTTGTTCCTGAAGGATGGCACCCATGGGGGACCCAGGCTGGAGCAGTTCATGAAGAACTTTAGCCTGTGGGAAGGACTCAAGTTGGAGAAGTTCATGGAGAACTGCCTCCCGTGGGAGGGACCCCAGGCTGGAGCAGGGGCAGAGTGTCAGTCCTTCCCTTGAGGAGGAAGGAGCGGCAGGAAACCATAATGAACTGACCACAACCCCCATTCCCCATCCCCCTGTGCTGCTGGAGGGGAGGAGGTAGAGAAATCTGGAGAAAAGTTGAGCCTGGGAAGAAGGGAGGGGCGGCAGGAAGGTGTTTTTGAGATTTGGTCTTATTTCTAATTATCCTGCTCTGATTTTGATTGGCAGTAAATTAAACTAATTTCCCTAACTTGAGTCTGTTTTGCCCGTTATGATAACCGCTGACTGATCTCTCCTTGTCCTTATCTCAACCCACAAGCTTCTTGCTGTATTTTTCTCTTCCCTGTCCAGCTGGGGAGGGGAGTGATAGAGCAGCTTTGGTGGGCACCTGCAATCTAGCCAAGGTCAACCCATCACAAAAGCAAATACAGGACAAATAAAAACAAGACAAGCAAGAAGAGCTGGTCTTATTGTTTATTCTCTTTGGAGGATAAACTCCAGCTAACAACTTTCTCCATGGAGCGTGGTGGCAGATGAATATAGTTCTTTTATTTGGGCTATACAAAGGTTGTCTTCACTTGAAAAACAGAAACAGAATGTGCACTAGTAGCAACTTGCACAGCCATCAGCAAAGCACAATTAATTTTCTCGGACCATATTACAAAGTGAAACTCCAGCAATAAAAACCTTGCTGAAAGGGGCATCTTCTGGTTCTCCTTTCTTCTTCCCTGACTCACTGCTAGACATGGTGTCCGGCAGCTTATTTTGTACCAGCTGCAACACTTAGCAGATCCCTCTGTGAGCCGCTTCAAAATGCTAAAGTCTCAGAAAGCAAAACTAGAAAGTTGGTTGATTTTATGCCATGCTAATGAATATAGACTGATTTACAAAGGGACTTGAGCTGGTCAAAGAGAGGGGGCAGGGCTGCAAAGCTGGGGAGAAGAGAGAAGGGGCTGGGGTAGATTTTTGTGGGGGAAGTAGGAACAGGTAAGGCAGAGTGGACCTGTGAAACAGAAGTCCTAGAAAACCTCCCACCTCAGCACAAGACTGAGATGTCACTGGCCCATGTCACCTTTTGGGCAAGTAAAATCTTGTATCCAAAGCAATATGCACATTCTCAGCAAAAAGGTTTACTGGGGCAGAAAGCTGCTGGTTATGCTTGCCAAGAAGAACCAGGAACAGAGAAGAGATTGCTCCCATTTTGCTCAGTCTGAGAAGTACAGGCAACTACCTGGCAGCATGAATGGATGTGTGTCTGCGTTCTAGATTATTCTGCCCTTGATTATTTTCTGAACACACTCTGATGCCTGATGAACAGACCAAGCAAAACCGAAGTAACACCACCTACGGTGTCCTTGAATGGTGAACTCGTGGTTCCCTGGTTGTCCTTTTGCATAGTTTCTCTATAAGCAAAACTCGTCATTGCCAGGCAAATGAACCATGAACCTTATCTGTATTCTTGAACTCCCTTACCTTCCAAAGCAGATTGGCTGCATGTGGACTGCCTATTGGGAATGGTCCCCTGCTTACGCTATTTTCTCCATTATGCCCAGGAATAATTTGGGAGTATGAAAGTTGCAATAGGTCAAAAGCATGCCAAGGTCTGTTCTAAAAACAATCCAATGCCTGGCACTATATAATTTACTTTACAGATATAGCTCTAGTCTGTTTTACATGTGACAATTCTATAATTCTCTGCTTGAAGTTTCACCTCAGATACTTACACAATAATTATTCTCCAGTGGTAACTGCTATTATTCCTCAATAAAACAGTAGAAAACTAATGGAAGGACTTCAACCTATTCTTTGAAGGTTCCATGAAAATATGACAGAAACACAGAAAAATTGGAACATCTCTATAGAGGTCATCTGAGCCAACTTTCTGTTTAAATCAGGGATAACATCAATGGTGCCAGGACCTCCAGTTCCTTTTCTGCAAATCTGCTTTCTAGTCTTTTGACATCCAGGATCATAGGATCACAGAATCACAGAATGGCTGATGGAAGGGACTTCTGGAGGTCATCTGGTCCAAAATCCATGCTCAAGCAGTGCCACTTAAAGCCAGTGGGCCAGGACCATATCCAGATGGCTTTTTAACATCTCTGAGGTTGGAGACTCTACAGCCTTCCTGGGCAACCTGTGCCAGTGCTCGGTCATCCTCACAGTGAAAATGTGTTTCCTGATGTTCAACAAGAACCTCCTATATTCCAGTTTGTGCCTTTTGCCTCAGAAAAATTCCAAGAAGGTCTACACAGTATCCTTGCAAGAAATAATACAGACTATTGGAACAGCCAGTGGGTTAAAACATGAGTAACAGCTTTGTCTAGGTGACATCTGGAACTTCTTTCCAACACCAATTGTTCTATGATTCTATGATTTAAGCTAATGTACGTGATTTTCCTAATGTGATAAAGAAGTTATGGGATCATGTCATTCTTAACCAGTCATAAAGCAGAAACTGTGACTCATAACTGCGTGAAATATAATTGAAGGCATCCTAAGCATGAAATGATTATTTTCACTGACTTCTCAAAAGGTGTTGGCTGTATTAATTTAAATACTTGGCTTGTCCAAAAAAAAAAAATCTAAAGTGAAGTTAAAATTGCTTGCAGAATAAAAGTCAAACTTGCTTAATTATTATTAAAATAGTTTTACATCGGTGTGTGTTTAGCAGAGCACTTACACAGACATAAAGGGTCAAAGTGTCTAGAATCACTACTGAAAAAATTGAAAATGTTTCCCAGACAGAATGCAAAAGAATGATTATAAATCCTTCTCTTTACAGGCAGCTCTGTTCCTTCCTATTTGTCCTTCTAATCACACTAGTTCAGTCAGGAAAATACTTTTCTCCTTGACCTTTTATTTCCAGCTATGTTGAACAACTTATCCTAATTAAGCCACTACTGTATCTGGTCTCAAAAAATGGCATCATATAACATTGAAACCATGTCACCAATACATTACTTAATTTAACAGCCTTGTGGATATATCAACTTTTCACTAATCACTTTTTGCAGGTCTGTGATTGAACAAAGAATTTGTATTTGCATACAAGTCCCTCTGGAATACTCATCCAGATAAGTAACTTTCTCCTGGACACCCTGTTTGTATACTTAACAGTGGTCCACAATATCTGGACTAACAGAACTGGAGGTTTCACTTAACAAGCCTTTCTTTACATAGGTCAAAAGCATTATTTACCTTCAAAGCAGTATCCAAACTGTGGAAAGAGAGGGACAGATGAAGCAGATGAGCAGATATAACTGACTTAGACAAAGACTGGATTTGGATTGTTTGGTTTCCCTTGTGAAGGCGCACACCTGTTGAGCCACACACAAGTACAGCTACCAGACAAAAGTGGAGCACATCTAATATTGAATATTCTGGGAAGATGATACGTGTTGTTTTCTGACCCACAGATTTATAGTTGGGGAAGCCAGTCCAGTTGAGATTAAGACCTTTGAAAAATCCCACTGTCTAGATCTCACTCCATGAGCATAGCTAATTCATATCTGTGTCAGGGTATGTGTGCACGTATGAAAGAGATAGTGGTGAAGAGCATCTCCACACTGTGCTCATAGGAAAATTCTGAGCTCATCAGATTTTAATTTCCATTGTTCTGGGGTCATTTTGGTTTCTTCTCTGAGCATCTACAGACATTTTTTACACTGGGAAAAGCGTGAGAGGAATTTGACCAACAAAACTAATACAAATTATGTTGTTGATCTGTACATGTCTGAGGGCAGTTTGGGCCTCCTGTATATATTCCACCTTATTACTTCTCTTCAGAGAGAGAGACAAGAAGTCTATATCTTACATATGCTTCCCTCTGTCCATAAGGGATTTTATATTTTGTACACAGCAGTTGTTGTGCATAAATGGCTTGAATCAAATGAGCAGATAGACCATTTGCAGCAAACTTGTTTCTCTAAGGATTATGTGTTTTCTAATAAAACTTCTACTCTTCAGTCGATACAAGGGGAGGGAAAATGGAATATTGTAGTTCCTGACAAAAATATGAATTACTTTCTTTAGGAGCCACAGTAAATTTTTCCTGCAACATTGCACCACATTTTGATAATTCCTCTGAGATGTTATCATTATGTAGAGAGCTAAGTCAAGACTGCCTCAAAAATTTGGGATTGTAAATACTCCAAGATGCTGGTAGACATAATCTGCCAGAATTCATCCTTAAAGTTAATGCCCATCTCCCTCCCACCAGTGTTGAGTGGACTAACACTTTGCCCCCATTTCCTTCTTTTCCGGAAGAAGATATGGAAGATTTTAAGAGACCCTCATTCTCTTTCTAATTTTGTGAATAAGAGAGAAAAAGAAAGAACAAAAAAATCCCCATTCTGAACTATATGATTCAGGGCATAATACTCATTTTAGCATTTGTAACAACTGTACCAGGATAAGGAGAAAGGTGCATGCAAATTTTGACCTTATCAAGTATAGGAGTTTAACAACAGCCAAGTTGTTGTTAATATGAAAGGAGCAGTAGTAATGAGAATGAAAAGTGATAAATTGATGATTCATCCCTATACAAAACAGAGGGTAAAGGATGAGAGGGTTGCTGAATGGGAGGGGGAGAGGAGAGGAGAGGAGAGGAGAGGAGCTTGGCCCATCTCCAGTTGCTCCATTACAAAACTGGCTGTTTTTCTAACAGATTTGTTTTGCATAACCCCTAAAAGGAGAGCTTACTGCAGGAGTGGTGAGGCGCAATTCTATGGCTCTGTTTTCCAAGATGGGTACAACAGACATTTCTGACTGGCAAAGGCAGCACGGGGGCCGGGAGGGAGAGGAGAGGAGAGGGGCAAGGTGAAGCTTTTGTATTTCTAGAGAAGAGAAGCTTTGCAAGGTCTGGACTTCAAAGAAAGCTTAAAAAATAACAGCACCAACACTTGATCATGCTTTTCTTTCTTTTTTCTTTTTGGGAAAAAATAGTTTATTGATTCAATTCATTATTTTCTCCTCAGAATATTTTTCATTTCAAAAAACCCTTGTTTCAAAATGTTGCTAATGTTGAATTTCAGAAACTCACTGCCTGTTCCTGAAATTTTGATTTTGATGGAAAAATTTCTGCTAGACTTTATCCAACCAGCTCTATAGACTACCATGAAAGGGATCATAGAATCATAGAATCATAGAATAGTTAGAGTTGGAAGGGACCTTTAAAGGTCACCTAGTCCAACCCCTGCTGAAATCAGCAGAGACGTCTTCAACTAGATCAGGTTGCTCAGAGCCTCAACCAACCCGACCTGGAATGTTTCCAGGGATGGGGCATCTACCACCTCTCTGGGCAACATGTGACAGTGTTTCACCG
>NW_010535461.1:55037-59724 GCF_000687285.1 Phaethon lepturus
CCAGGCTGAACAACCCCAACTCTCTCAGGCTGTCCTCATAGGAGAGATGCTCCATCCCTCAGATAATTTTTGTGGCCCTTCCCTGGACCTTCTCCAACAGGTCCATGTCTTTCCTGTGCTGAGGGCTCCAGAACTGGATGCAGGACTCCAGGTGGGGTCTCACCAGACTGGAGTAGAGGGGCAGAATCCCTTCCCTCAACCTGCTGGCCACATTTTTTTGATTGCAGCCCAGGATACGGTTGTCCTGGGCTGTGAGTGCACATTGCCGGCTCATGTCCAGCTTTTCATCCACCAGTACCCCCAAGTCCTTCTCGGCAGGGCTGCTCTCAATCCCTTCATCCCCCAGCCTGTCTTGATACTGGGGGTTGCTGCTACCCATGTGCAGGACCCTGCACTTGGCCTTGTTGAACCTCATGAGATTCACAGGGGCTTGTTCCTTGAGATTGTCCAGGTCCCTCTGGATGGCATCCTGTCCCTCAGGTGAGGAGCAGCTCACATCTTGCAGTTCATAAATGAAATATAAATGGTTTAAGTACATGACTGAGGCAAGGAAAAGCTCATCTCCTGCCAATTTTGAAAAGGTATTTTTCCCCTTGCAGTAATGTAAGTGCTTCTGATCAAAACTGCCAGATATCTCCCAGAGAGTAAAACGATTTGTTCATATTATCAGTTATTACAATACAGATGAACATAAGGATAAGGAAAACTCATTTAGTAGCAGGGATTAATAATGAAATAGTTTAATTAAGACTAGGATCTGAATCAAAACCCTGACTCCAAATGTTCCCTAACTTCACAGTCCAAATCATAAAACTCATGTTCATTACTAATTTTACCAGACTGAACAAAAATAAAGTGATACTCACTTTATTTTTAAGCAGTTCATTAGTTTGATTTACTCTGGTGATTGCATAAGAGATACTGTTTGTAGGCAAAAAGTTACCAAGAATTATGTGTTATTCTGCAGCTTTGTCATGCATAGCTATTTGTGTTAAGGATTGGCTGGTAAGTGAGCCTCATTTATTTCAGCCACAGCTAGAACTGGCACGATCTGTGAGGATTTTGTTTAACCTAGAATAAATAGGTAAAAAAACCCAACAAAACAAAAATTTTGTTTCTATTTTATTTTATTGAAATGGGGTCATTTATGGGCTATTCCAAGTAAAATAATGATCCACAGGGTACTTAACACAAAAGAATGAAGGAAGTAATCTCAGATTTAGTTTTAGAAATGCATCATACCATATGCATTATTCAGGTCAATTTCTAGCTCTTTTCCTCAAAGAAGTTGATGGAAAAAATTTGGTAAAAATTCATCAGATGTTTGAACCAATTACATGGGATCAACATCACTAATGTGATGAGTGGGTCTGGTGAAGTGCGTTCCTAAATGAGAGACTAGATGGAGTGCATTTGTGTGAACGTAATGTAGCTCCTTGTAACGGCCACAGGTCTTTAAAATCTTTTTTCTTTCCCCCAAACTAGCGTATTTAAGGTTAGAAATTAGTACAACCGTAATGTAGCAGATTGCAATTGCAGCATCTTCCACTCGACATTTTAAAATCTTTTCAATATGATGGCCATATTTTACCTTTCTTTTTACAAAGAAGAAAACTGAGATCTAAACAACATGAGGCTTGGGATGCTGTGTTGTATGTTTGCATTTCAACAGGCAAGTGAGAAAGTGACTACTGCATGACCCCTGGGGCCAGGCAGCAGCTGCAGTCCTTAACCACATCCCATCCTCTTGTTACATCTGCAGAGCAAGAAGGAGAGAGGAGGGGCAGCAGGAAAAAACACAGTTATGAAGAAAAAAGGTGTGGGGGAGAGAGAGAAATTAGCAGGAGTTATGAGTGTTTAGAAGCAAAAAGATAGAGGAGTCATCCATTTATGATTCAAAATAGTATGGGTACCATCTTGTCTCGTGCAGTGAAGCTGACAAGTATTTTCAGACTCCAGAGAAGGGTTAGGCAAAATTCCCTGGAAGTGTCTTTGTCACTGAGGAGTTGCTGTGTTTCTTTAGCTGGAAAGACCTTCAAGACTTGAACAACTATATACAGCCTCTAGGGTGGGGTTCAGTCTGCCTAATTTATGGGTGGGATTTGACCTGCCTAAATCTACCCAAGTTTAGTCATAATCACCTAAGCCTTGCTAACTCCCAGGGAGCCACTCAGCATGTCTATTTTTCAGGACAACCCCAGTTAATTATTAATCTGGAGTGAAGCTTCCCCTTGCAGATCTCCGCGGAGCCTCCACGTCCCTGACATTGCTGGCACGGTGGCTCAGCTTCAGCTGGAGGACTGAAATATGCTTTCATCCCTTGTGCAAATTACAGTGCTTGTATGGGGTGCTTGAGATGCGGTTCGTGCAGAGTACAGCCCAGGGCTCCTCTCGTCTGGTAGGATGGTCACATAAAAGTGGGCAGTATCTTAATTCTCCTACAGATGGATTTAGTTGTAGGCCTTGTCAAGGAAAATAGGCTGAATACTGGTGGCTCTTTGCTTTTACCTGCATAGCTGTAGATAAAAGATACACACCTATTTCCCCAGTGTACTTTGGGTATAAGAGCCTGGGAAACTTTCCGACTAAATAGGAAGGTACTTGAGTTAATGTAAGCAGACCTAATGGCAGCTTATGAGGGTTGTAGTTGTCTAAACCCAACTTCAATGAAGATCATAACATCAGAATAGTTTGTGCTGGAAGGGACCTAGGTCACTTAGATGACCTAGGGTCATCTAGTCCAACTCCCCTGCAATCAGCAGGGACATCTTCAACTAGATCAGGTTGCTCAGAGCCCCGTCCAACCTGACCTGGAACGTTTCCAGGGATGGGGCATCTACCACCTCTCTGGGCAACCTGTGGCAGTGGTTCACCACCTGCATTGTGAAAAACTTCTTCCTTCTGTCTAGTCCAAATCTACCCTCTTTTAGTTTAAAACCATTACCCCTTGTCCTATCACAACAGGCCCCGCTAACATGTTTGTCCCCATCTTTCCTGTAAGCTGCCTTTAAGTACTGTGAGGCTGCAATAAGGTCTCCCAGGAGCCTTCTCCAGGCTGAACAACTGCAGCTGCCTCAGCCTTTCCTTATACAAGAGGTGCTCCTTCCCTCTAATCATCTTTGTGGCCCTCCTCTGGACCTGCTTGAACAGCTCTATGTCTTTCCTGTGCTGAGAGCTCCAGAGCTGGATGCAGAACTCCAGGTGGGGTCTCACCAGACTGGAGTAGAGGGACGGAATCTTGACATGCTGGCCACACTTTTTTGATTGCAGCCCAGGATACGGTTGTCCTGGGCTGTGAGTGCACATTGCCGGCTCATGTCCAGCTTTTCATCCACCAGTACCCCCAAGTCCTTCTCGGCAGGGCTGCTCTCAATCCCTTCATCCCCCAGCCTGTCTTGATACTGGGGGTTGCTGTGACCCAGGCACAGGACCCTGCACTTGGCTTTGTTGAACCTCATGAGGTTCACACAAGCCCATTCCTCGAGTTTGTCCAGGTCCCTCTGGATGTCTTCCCATCCCTCAGGCATGTCAACAGCACCACTTAGCTTGGTGTCATCTGCAAACTTGCTGAGGGTGCACTCGATCCTACTGTCTATGTCACTGATGAAGAAATTAAAGAGTACTGGTCCCAATATGGATCTCTGAGGGACACCACTCATCACTATCTCCAACTGGACGTTGAGCCATTGACCACTACCCTCTCGATGTGACCATCCAACCAATTCCTTATCCACTGAACAGTCCATCTCTCAAATTCATATCTCTTCAATGTAGAGATGAGGATGTTGTGGGGGACCGTGAAGTTCAGATAGACAACACTGGGAGCTCTTCCCTTGTCCACTAGTAGTAGTCACTATGTAGTGACTATGTAGTCTATGTAGTCACTCCATCATAGAAGGCCACTAGGTTGGTCAGGCAGGACTTGCCCTTCCTGAAGCCATGCTGGCTGTCTCAAATCACCTTCCTGTCCTCCACGTGCCTTAGCAGAGCTTCTAGGAGGATCTGTTCCATAATATTCCCAGGCACAGAGGGAAAGTTGACAGGTCAGTAGTTCCCAAGGTCCTCCTTGCTACTTTTTTAAAAAATGGGTGCAATGATTCCCTTTTTCCAGTCTCCAGGGACTTCACTTGACTGCCAGGACTTTTCAAGTATTACGGAGAGTGGCTTGTCAACTCCATCAGATAAATCCCTTAGGATTATGGAATGCATCTCGTCAGGTCCCATAGACTTATGTATGTTTAGGTTCCTCAGGTGGTTTCTAACCTGATCTTCTCTTAGGGTGGGATCATGAGGTTTCATGTATTTTAACATTTCTTGTGTATAGCAGAGCTTCATCAAAACTGGGAACCATATGCACCCTCCCTCCTCTTCCTTTTTTGTAACCACAAACCCACCCAGTCTTGCTTACTTGAGGGTCTCTTTTTCCATTCCCTTTTCCTCTTTTTCTCTGTACATACATGAAAAAAACCCCTATCCTTTAACAAATCATTTATCAAGGCAAAATATACTTTTATCTTTCAGTTCTGATCTGCACAAGCTGACAGGTACTATTATTATGATGATTGACTGTGCATTGACATAAGTTGCTCTGTTTTCTTTTTTGGAAAAAAAATCGTAAAGACTGGCACATTTTTTCCTTTTTTGTTCTGCTGTTGAAAGAACAGCTTATTTAAAGAAGCATAACAAC
>NW_010535461.1:59992-79960 GCF_000687285.1 Phaethon lepturus
AGATGCCGTTAAATGACTTCTACAGACTGAGTGGTCAAAGACTCATACAAATATTTTGAAATAGAAAACATTTTTGACAGAGAAATTAAACACAAAAACACCCACCCCTGTCTTACTTAAAAGCCTTGTTACAACTTTTTTTTTAATTTGAAACTCTTCTATTCTGCTGCCAGCTATTACAGATGAAACCTCATTAGGATCATTATTAAACACTCTGGAAATTTTTGCCTTCCTCTGCTGCAAAGAGGCCTTGCTGAAGAGAGGAATGAGACTGGATAAATAAAGAGTTTGACTATGGTTTTAGGGGGGTGTCTACACTGCAGTCACCTTCATGTTAATCTCTTGAGGGCACAGGAGATGCTCAATCTGATATTTGTAAAACACGGTGTGTCTAAGAAGCCTATGTATTCTATTTATTTCAGTGTTTTGGTGACATTTCACTTATAAAATAATGTCCCTTCTGAGCTCTATTTTTGCAGGTTTAATTCCATAATAAATCATTATTATGTATGGAGAGTTTCAGCTTTGAGGACTTCTACACACTACTCTGGGACAAGTCCTTGATGAAGCTGGAATACACTTCTGTGAAGAAAACCAGGAGGAGGATATCACAGTTTATCACTTTAAATAAGCTATCAGTTATATCCCTTACGTGGTACACAGCCTTGTGCCAGCTCTTTGCCTCTGGATGAATTACACTTTAAGCCCTCAAGTCAAAAATGCAAATTGAAAGCTACCTTGAGGGACAAATTTGGGGAATGTTCTACTCGACTGGGGATAAATTAAAAGTTAAAGAATAACTTTTGATTTGGTTAAAAATGAGCTTATTAAGTAGCATTGGCTGCTATATGACAAGAAATGACAGACTGTTTGTTTCAAGTGATGCCTAAAATAGACATGAAACTACTTGGTCTAATTGGAACTATTTGATAGTAAGTATATTAATTTCTAACACAGGCAGGAGGTTAGTATACCAATATAGCTGGAGAACTTTATCAATAGAGCTTTGTGATGGTTAGTTGGGAACTTCTGATGTTTATTGCTACAATTGTGGCACAGATAGTCGAAAGCTTGTATTACTTCCAGCAGAATAGACGCATAATGTCACAACATCTATGGTTATCACCATACTATAAGAACCTTGTTTCAGTTGCTTAAAATTTTAATAATTTAGGTTGAAACTTGCTAGGTGAGTGATCTGTCTTTATCTGAAGCGTTTGGAAAGTTTCAGCTCATCTGTTTGCAAGAATGGAGGTAGACAAACTGCTCCCAGGTTGGACCTGTTCCCAGTTGTGCTCCAAAAAAATCAGTGCTCGGAGGAAGGACTTGGAATTCAGCAGTGGGTTTCTCTAGTGTTGAGGATGGGGCTCTAACCTCTTCCATCAGTGTTAGTTCAAATTTGACCAAATTGCAGTTGCTGAGGATATCTTTGGAATGAATAATCAGATAACTACCAAAAATTGACTAAAACTTTATCTCATGGTAAATTTTAAACCAGAAATGGAAAACTATGGCCCAGCAAAAATACTGCTTTTTTAACCTAATGGAAATTGCTGTAATATTCTCATCTTCTCTACAAATTTCTCTCTCCCTTCTGTCTTTTTATTTTTATATTTGCCTTTACCTGGGGCAAGTTATGTTGCCCTACTAACATCGGTGAGATTTAACTATGTGCTTAGAAAGGTTGGGGACAGATATCAAATCTGTCCAGATATGACATCTGTCCCATTCTTCCGTGATCAGTACACACTTATTTGAAATAATGTTGTTATTGTTCATAAAAGACACGTTTCTTGACAAGTGGTACTTAATGTGTTGAAGTCTAAAGACTTCCAGAATGCTTCTGCCTGTGTGTATACATTGTCTTGAATAATGTTTTTATTTTAATAAATTACAAAACATTATAACACTTGATCATTTATTAACAGCAATTGCATCCAGGTGCATTATATTAAAGAAATATTGCATTTAAGTATATTTATTTCAGTCCTATATCAAAATTCTGGTAACTGTAATGCAACAGTACACAAATGTTACCCGATCTTCAGCTAGCATATTTTACCACTGTTATTACTATGAATACTGCACCGAATACGCAGACTTCTGTCCTTCTCTAATAAGTTGCATTAACTCTAACATGTAGGCAAATTATACAGTATGTTTATATTTTATAAGTGTATTTGATTGTAAGCTGCACTAAGGTACTGACTCTAAGCATTTTTTAGTAGGAGGTAGTGTGTGCTCTAAAGCTTTAATAGGATGTAAAATGCTTCATTAAGCATTATTTAACATGTCTAAAACAAAATGCAGGCTAAAGATGTGGTACTTTGGATGTTATTATAATTTCCCCAAGCATCATATGTATAATTACAATCCCAAATGATTAATTTCCACACTTAAATGTAAGCAGAAAATGAAGTTCTCAGTTTGACTTCAGGATATAAATATACTACAGTGGTTAGGGATAATTAAGGTTCTGATGTCCTCATGTACTTTCTTGCAGATGTTTGGAGTCCTGGTAACTTCACTAATGTCCATGTGGGAGAACAGGTCTACACAGTTTGGTGCTGTGACAGACTCTGCCAAATGCTCTGGTGTTCAGAGCTTGGGGCATGCCTGTGTCACTGTTTTATACTTCTTTGGGGGTAAGGAATAGAGTTTTAAAAAAACCTCTATTTTGAGATTTGATGGTTTTCAGGCACAAGACCAGCCAACTACCCCTGGCAAAACTCATGTTTTATTGGGATTACTTTCCAACGCTTTCGCCATTTTCCTTTCTCATTGCTGGAGAAAAGTGAATGAATGACAACACAGCCTTATAAGTGATAAAATGAGCAGACATAATGAGTTAGTCACATCCTCAAAAACAAACCTGAAAGTTGGGGTGTTTTTTTCTTTCTTGATGCTTTAGCTCAGTGCTAAGAGGTGCTGGAAACAAGGACTAATTACTTTTCCTGCACAGGTATGATCTTGAGTGTTTCTATCCAGATTTTTTTACAATCGTTACAAAACTCAGCAGTATCCATTTAAAATGTTTCTCAGATCTTTCCTGTCTTGATAATTATACAGCAGGGACCAGTGCTTGCTACTACCAGTCTGTTGCATCTGAGTGTGAGGCTGCTACAAATGAAAGCAGAAATGTGTGGGATTATCAGAAACCTGGAGGAAAACAGCTGTGAGATCAACCTGCTGACACTGATCCATGAATGTCAAGGAATATACAAAATGTTAAAAGTATGCTTTAATCCTTAAAGCAGTGGTCTTCAAGCCTCAACATTAGTTCCAATCATCTCAGTATAAGAAAACTACTGATACTCTTATTTCTTAACTTGTTCCAGGAAGAGAAAGTCCGAGCTTTTTCTGTGTAAAGAGAAATGCAAGACAGAGTACACGTACCCACACTTCACACCACACTAATATAGCAATCCAGGTGGTCATACTGTGACCCATGTTGGTGATCTGTGTATCTCTTCTTTCTGTTTTTCCCCCAAGATACTTTTTCCTTAGAGGGAAGCAATTGCACACTCTTTTTTTTTCTGTAGAATATAATAGCATCTCTGTAGAATTTGTATAGTATTTAGTACTCAACCTGATGATCAGCTTGAGATCTTTGGAAGCTGCTTAGGAAGCCAAAAATTATAACAGATTTTGACTGCAAGATGCTGAGGTGGGAGTTCAGTGGACATGCCAAATTTACTGATCCAAAGTAGAGGCAGGGATGAAACTGGACGGAAATTGACTTAATAAATCAATACAAGTTGCACACACTTTTTTGTTAAAAGTCTATGTAATGGTCAATTGTACAAATAGTGCAAATGGTCAATTGCCAAGAGGCCAGTTGTACAAAACTGGAGAACAGCTAACAACTGAGCCATACAAGAAAGTTAATAGAGGCAAATTAACACATGGTGAAAAATTTTGAGATATATGGTCTTGGTTCCCAGAGCTATGACTAAGATTGTTACTTAATAAAGGTTGAGCCTGACTTTTACTCTTTTCATATGTGAATATTCTTGTGTACTTAAACTTCCTGATAATAAGTTGTTACTTTTCCCAAAGTTGACAATTTTTTAATGAGAATTTTACCCTGAGGAGTCCTGTTTGTATTTCTGAAGGAGGAGTGTACTCCTTGCACAGGGGAAATCATCAGAATATCTGTCCACTCCTCTACTAGGTAACTCCAGGAAGTCTCCTCTGGATCCCTCGTGGGTCTAGGAATGGTTGCCTCAGACAGAATCTAGTCCTCTGTCTAGACAGGAATGCAAAGTGATTTTGGCTGAGCTGATCAGCACAAGTGTGTTGGCTCCAAGCATTGTACAAAAATGGAAAAAAAGTAGTTTCCTTGCATAAAGGTGATGACAGGAGGGTGGAAATAATTTCTGTCCATTTTATGATTTTGTGGCAATTCTGAGAGAAAAGAAGTAATCTGGGATAATGTGAAACAAAAGAGTTTTGTACGTATTAAATTAATATAACACAGATGAGTTAAAAACAAACCTAGTTCCAGTGGAATTTGCAATGCATTTGTTAGTTTGAATGAAAGTAGAGCTATGAACAAAGAAGGAGGTTCAACAATAGCTCTTTGGAGCCAGTGGTGACAAAGGTGAAGAAGGGAGGCTTTGCTGGTAGGCTATGGAGCATGATGAAGGTGTGGCAGGTACAGCTTCACATTTCTTCATTGACTTGGAATAACAGCTTGAACTCATTTTCTTGTCTCCAGAGAAGAGCACAGGGCAGTAGCTGCAGGGCAATAGGAAATTTAGGACTGCCTCAGCATCTCTGGTTGAAATCATTCCATGCACTGAAACATTGTTGTGGCACTCCTCAGACAATCACCGACCACTCTTCTAACAGCCAACATTCAACAAACAGCAAATACTGTGTCATTGATACAATTGTATAATCTTCAGAATGAAAAGGTAAGAGCACTCTACCCCAGGATACCTGGCTGTTAATGAGAAAGTAGTTTCCTCAGAGAACTGAGACCACTTCTATGAGACAAAGTGTGGTCTTGAACCCAGGTTCCCCGCACCTGACATGAGTGCTCACCTGTAATGCGCAGTGGAGGATCACCGTTAGGCTTTGTGCATGGCACCCAAGCTCATTCATGAACCTCATCCCTCAGAAGCAGGGAAATTTATCCTCCAGACATTTATAATTTCCCTCTTCACACCCAATCTCTTCTCGTGGACTCCAGTCCCTTCTCCTGATTTTTCTTTCAGCAGGGGTGACACAATAGATGGGCACAAGCTCATAGGTCATTGAAGCTGTTGGAAACTTGCATTATTGGCCACTAAACCCTTTATACTTGTTCTGTGAATGGGAGTAGATACTGTATTATACTTCTCTGATACAACTGTAGTGTTTGTCCTGTCTTCGTTCCTGATATATTATTCATATTTTGAATATATCCTTCATAAATATATCTCAGATGTGTTTCTGAATTTCCCTTGGCAGAGCTGAATTCTTTCAGGCTACTTTTAACTTATTAGCACTCATTCAGAGTCTGACTTTACTAAAATACAATTTCTACTTACCCTTTCACAGTCCTATTTGCATTTCAGTTTAGGTATTGCGCTAATTATTATACTATTCTCCCTATCTTTGACTGTATTCACCATATCTGCTTTATTTCTAGTCACTATATCCATATTACCCTTTCCCTGTACAGGAAGCAATCCTGTATTACTTTCATAATCATGCTTCCTTCCTAATTTTTCCCACTAATATTTTCCTAGGAAATGTCTAGGCAGTTGAACTCCTAACATGATCATTACACCAAGTTTGATACAGACTTCCTTCATCTGTAAAAACATTTCCTGATATGCTTTCTCATTCTCTTCTGAAGGTCTCTGGCAAGATCCAAGGACTAACTTTTTCCATACCTCATTCTTCAGTTTACTTCAAATAGTCCCTGTTGTGTCAGCCAAAATCCTAGTGTCATTTATTTCTGTTTATTAAATATTCTCCCTATACGCAAATTGCTCCCTCCCTCATTACTTTTGTTTTACCTCACCCGTCTCCAAACTTTATATGTTGGTAATTTTATCTGCCAGTTGATAGCTTGATTTAACCAAGTCTTTGTCATTCCAATGTAATCATAATTTTCCCTCAACATATGTTTCTAATACAACAATCTTGTTACATATGTTTCTAGCATTTGTAAAACACATTTATCCTGTTCTTTGTCCTTTCCGTTCACTTTTTAAAAAATGTAGAGTAAGAAAAGGTTTCCACGCTGACTTCATTTACAAACTCAGCACCTCTTTCTCTAACCATTACAGTCCTTATCTATTTTGTCTGTGTGAACTCCGGCTGTTGAGCCATAAAAGGAAATTAAGACTCTTTCAATTACTCTTTTCATCCCAATTTGAAACTGTTTCTGCAAAGTCAATGTCATTTGATCCTAATAGGTTGTTAACCCTTCTATTTAGGTAAGAGACCTTAGACAATTTCTTCTCTTCACAGAATATTTCAAACCTGTATATCAGCTTTTAGTCTACAAGATCAATCTGTTGCCTTCTTGATTCAAAGGTTTCCCTGGAAAGATATTTAAATGCTAGACCTACGCGATTTGTTCTTTCCCTGTCAAGCAGTTACCCATGCTGTCAATCCTCTCTGGGTGTTAATATCTTCAGTCTGGACTAAAATTGCCTGGCTGGAAATCAGAATATTTAATTATTTGTCTGGGTTGCATATATCACAGGTACCTTTTTTTTTCATCAATTTTCTTCATTGCTCTTCCATTCTGACAGAGTTAGGTTGATATAGAAGGTTTTGGATTCTTGTCAATTAAAGATCAATCTGATTTTGGAAATGAAAAAAAAATCACTTGTCTGTTAATGGCAGAGAGTGGCTGTCTAGCTATCCTGCAGCTGCCCAGGGAAAGTAAAAGTCTGGGTTCAGAGGACTGGAATAATTACAGGCTGTCCCTGTTCTGGTTTGAATCAATCTAATCTTCATTCCAGCTGCTTCTGCGTAAACACAGGGCAGCACCTTAACTATCCAAATGGCTGATTAGATTATAGATTTAACACTTTTCCTGAAAAGGCACAGTGCACCTCCCATTCAAAAATATGCAAGTTTTCGGCTTGAATAAGGCCTGAAGAAAAAGTGATTCCACTGTAACTCGGCAGATTTACAGCTTCATTCTTCCTCTCCTTTTTCACTTTCATTGTCTATGTTCTGTTGTCAGCTGTTCCTCTCCAGTTGCCTTATTTTACAACAGCTACTGCTTCACACTTCTTTCAATGTATTTACCTATAAGCCATGTCTACATCTGCACACCAACCTTCTCACGTCTAGCTAACCTGAGACATATTTCATTGTAGTTCTGGTAGCTGCATTAGCAGTTACGGTTCTGCTAGCTGAACTCTGATGATTATTGACCTGGTGTAGAGGGGATGAAACACTGGAATGTCTTTTTACTCCTCCCGTCGGTAAAACACCTGCTTCTAAGACTTACAGTAAAAGGGTGGGGGGGAGGAAAAAAAGAACAAAACAAAAACCCCCATATTCTATTACAGTAAAACTGCAGAGGGCAGGGAGATTGATTTAGGCAGTATGTGTTTATCCAGCTTGGAATATCCTTTGAAGTCTGAGGATCGGGGCCGTATACTTCAAAGAGCTGTAAGGATTTACAGGATAGATTGTAAGTCTCAGAGTGCCACGTGAACCAGGCAGTGTGGACACAGACCCAGGAATGTGGATGTGAGTGTTTGGCACACAAACAAGCACGTGAAACACAAATAACATTGGTCCTTGTCTATAGGAGATAGGCCTCTGATGAGTAGAGATAGGCAGATTTTGCTGTATCATGTGGTGGAGAGCATGGGAAGGAGTGCCTTGCTAGTCAGTTCAGGAATCTCCAATAAATAGGGTGGACCTTGCTAACTCTTGCGTAATCTATTTGCCACTTGGAGAACTCCCTTCTGAGGTGAAATTTACCTTCCTCAGAACTAAGTGGAACCTAATTATTCATGGTCTGAAATAAGAACAAGTCAAGATAGAGAAGAAGTTATGTCCAGATCAGCAGATCAATGAAGAAAAAGTCCGTCATGATGTAGGAAGAGGGAGAAATGTATCACTGCATGAGGGAGAAGGTAAGTCAGAATGCAAGTGAATAAATGTGGGAGAATGAACAAAATAAACATATGCAAAACTTTGTTGTAGAAATGGATTAAGAACACAGACATAAAAGATCAGTAATAGAGTGAAAATTTGATTACACCAAGAAAAGTGTTTAAAAAACATGCATTTACCTAGCTTATTGCTTTAACTTGCAAAAGTGGCATCAGTGCCAAAAATTACTTTACAACTGTTAGCTTGTGCAGCACTAAAAGCATAATGATGTCAATTGCTTATTTGCATGATTTTTCATCTATCCAAGAGTTGAAATGGAAATTATCCATTACGTATCAGTACAATTTGTGAACACTTGGGAACAGATACTCTAGTCTACCCTTCAGAAAAGAACCTCCAGGATAATAGTCTGATAGATTTTACTTTACATCATCAAAGCAGAGGACTGGGGGTAAGCTGATATTTTTGAGGGTGTGTTTATTTTTAATATATCAGATGACTAATGATTGTATGCGTGAAATGTTATATGCAGCCCTTTAAACTTGATACAAGCTGATTATAAGGAGCCACATGATCTCATCTCACTCAAGAGCTAAGTGGTCTTGAATATGACATGATAGCACGTTTGGTCAAAATCTCCTGCCACCCCATTGAACTAAATGGTAACAGAGGGAGCTTAGCACCTTCTGTAAGAGTTGTGGGTTGTTAACAGGAACAAGTGAAGAATGTGCAGGAGGTGAATCAGGAATGAGGTGTTGTTGTGAACCCTGAAATATCAATGGCTGGCTGTCTTGTTCTGTACACAGCTTTTCAGAACAAACTAGTACAAACCAAGATAGCAATATGAGGCAAAAATTGACTTAAGGTCTGATTGTATGGCTACATATTAAAGTCAGTTAGAGCTGCACAAGTTTGCCTATGGGGAGAGGTTAGCCAGTAATACCCTGACTTAACGATAACTCTCACACTCACTTTGGAATATTCAAATGTTCTGCAAACACCGGTATAGGCATTTAGAACAAATACAGCTTTTCTTCAAAGTTCAGTTAATATTCCATATAGGCTGCTTGCCATGATGACTAATGTACTGCAACCTTGCTGTTCTGCATTAAACATCATGAAAATGTACATCTGCGCTGGATTTTTTTCTTTTCTTTGTTTCTAAAATGCTGAGTTCTGCTAAAAAAATTGGATGGAAATCAAATATGAGAAGCTTAGCCAACTTTACTGAAATGATATCAGAGTTATATTATCCCTTAATGAAACAAGTATAGAGGGCTGATTGATTTATAGAGCAATTTTTTGCACCATTACCTAACTTGATTGTGTACAAATAGTTTTCTGTATTCACAGCCATCATGTCTCTGCATTTCTTTTAGTATGTGCATTTCAAAAGCTGATGTCTTTTTATACAGGACTGAAAGATCTGAAGGTTTTCAGCTGAACAGTGTTGATGTCATGTGAAGCTGTTTATTGAACTTGTATACATTTTAACACTTCCCTCTAAGGATGACAGACAAATAGATTCCTTTTTCCTGCTATGATTAATATCTCTTTGGAACAGAGGGACACTTCAATATCTAGTCTATGTATGTTGTTGCACAGTTGTGATATGATATCCCCTCTTACCCAGAAAAGTGTTGTGTCTTCTATTAAATAGACTGAGTGTTGTTCTGCCCAAACATTTAGCTAATCTCCGTCCATAAAAACTGTAAACTGCAACTTCAAGAAGTTACTGTTTTAAATGACATTTCACCTCACTCCTCCTGATTCCTTCACCTCTGGTTTTAGACCTAGATCTTGACAAGAAATATTGATTTTCACAGGGATTCACAGAAATGTTTTTTCCCTCAGGGAGCAGTGTGGAATTATAACTGTGGGACCATCACTTAGTTAAGTGTCAGACATTCAGAGTCTCATGTACTACCTGCAAAACATGTATGTCTGGCTCCTGACTCACATCCCTGAATCTAGATTCATATCAGGAACGCTTGTTGATCTACTCTATCTGCAGCCACCTCTGGCATGCTGGGTGAGGGTACACAAGGAAAGTCATAGTCTTGCTCTTCCTGTAGAAGAAACCTGTGCCTAGGGTCTGAGCGATGGCAAACTCTATGACTCCAGCTCCTCTCTGTTCCTTTACTCGGGTGACCAGCAAGGATTTTATTGACATGTGATTCAAGCATTGGTACAGAAAAAACCCTCAGGGGTCAGAACCTGGGAATTTAGGGATTAGTTACCTCTATCTCCATAAAGAAAATCTTTGGATGCTCAGATTTTAATTCTGTTTTGAATTCATAGCATATCCTCTTTTGTTGGGAGTATAATAACATAATGCAAAGAAGCTTTTTGAGGGGAAAAACTCCTGTGTGCTGCTATGCATGACTGAACATAAAATTTCTGCTCTCAAGAAATTATTTTCAAGCCATTTAATTATGACACATCCTGTGATTTTGGTGGAGGCTTTCTAATGCAGGCAGATGTTTGAAATAATGGATTTTCATGTATTTTTCCATTTTCTGTATTCCAAGAAATCTAATTTGGAAAAGGAACGCCCTACACTGGCTGATTTCCTCTTTGTGGGGGTCTAAGTGTAATTGATACTGTACTCCAGTACAATGAAAATCAGGCTGTTTTTAGCCTCAGATCTTGTACATATAAGTGAGAGAAGGAAATACTTAAATAAGAGGGATGAAGACTATGTTCACATAAATATTTAAATATAATAGGCCAAATTAATTTCTTGTATAATTACATGGATATTACATTGGTTACATCTATAATTCAGAAATTAATCTGATTAGTACTAGTCTCAGTTGAACTAAAGCAGAAATTATCCAGTGTCAGAAAATGCTGAAATAAATATGATCTGATTTGCATATTAGAGAACTGTGAAGTAGATGTTTCTGCTCTGAAGCCTTAGACCAGTTTTGACATGGAGAAAAGCAGGTGACAAGCTTGGCCAGGCTGGAAGACTAAATGCAAATGAGAGAGTAAACCAGCACATGTGCCTATCCAGGCACGTCACCTTCGTAGTGTATTTCCCATTCTCAAGTTCCTTTTGACATGACTCCATGCGGGAGCTGGTCTTCCCGATCCCGGACGGTCGGGGAGTGTCCTCACTCAGCCAACTCAGACCCTTGCAGAAGTACAGCATTTGTGCAATTTGCTGTTAAAAACGAAACACACAGAGCAGCAACCCTGACACAACCACCAGCAAAAGGTTCACAGAAGGCAGTCTGAAGCCCTGTCCCCTCTCCACAGGGAGAGAGATGGGAACACTTGTGTATTTTGTTCCACAAGGACAGAGATACCTGACTCTGTGTGCCACAAAACCCGGTGGCCAGGGCCTCTTTCAACACCAGCTTAATGACCTATTTGGCACCTTTCAAAGCAAAAAAAATCTGCTGACACTTTTCCACCTAGTAAAAGCCAAGAAAAACATGACAAGATCTGCAGAGGTGGAATTCTGTCACAGAACACACCTGGCAACAGGGACAATCGGGAAGATTTCCTCAGAGCACTGTTTTGTAGAGTTTCCAGGGACAAGAGTTTGCTATGAATGATTATCAGTGAGCAAAACAGTTGCCAGCTGAAAACAATCCAGCCATTTCCAAGTGTATCTTCCTATTGCCTTGAAGGCAGGCCTCTTGATTCCCCCAAAAAGGGTTCTCAATGCAGCTGTTTTGCCAAACAAATCTGCTTCTGTTGGACCAGACTTCTTTCTAATGTCAAAGGCACCAGGTCACATTTCAGGCTGGCTTTGGAGTTTCTGAGCAGTATTTGCTAGACCTTCACACTATCAGCATCAAGGCTGATGTATTCAGGGGAGTGTTTGGGGTTGAAGTGTTAAGTGTGGTGTTAGGAACCTGGTGACTTGACAGAAAGTGTTTTCCACACTTGAGTGAAACAAAGGAAGGTAGTGCCCGAGGTAGAATAGTTTCTGGGGACAAGGAGCTAGACCAGGAGGTGGAAAACAGTGAAAGATTAGAAACTAGTGTGGAAACCTTGGAAAGATAGTATGGTTTGCAAGTGCTCGCATATCACCAGAGCATTCTCTTCATAAAACAGAAATCCCTAGCAAGGTAGGAACATGTTGCAGCTTTAAGGACAAGAAGAGTGGAAACATCAAGGACTATAAATTGGGCCAGGCAGCTTTAGGAAATCTATGTAATAAAAATTACCATAATCAATCTTGGAAGAAATAAAGGTCTCTCATAGGATCTCTGCGTTAGTAGTATGAGCTTCTAAATAAGGATATGACTCCTGGGATTTAATGGGCGGATGCACTGTATATTGTCTTAGAAACCAAGCAGATGCAGAACTGATGGATGTCAAAAGAGTAAGTGTTAATAAATGTGAGGAAGAGATTGTCAGTAGGAATTCTGAGGAGATATGATTAAAATATCTTATTTTCCAAAATGTAACAACTCATAGTTGTCATAACAGGGTGAGAAGACAATGTCAAAAGATCCAAGTGAAAAACAAGGTTGCTTATGCTTTTCAGTGTGTGTTGAAACCACCATAAAATTTTGAAAGGACAATAATGGTCTCAGAGCCAGACCTCAGATATCAGTAAATAGGTTCATAGTGCCTAATAAGTTTCCTGAAATACCAGTAAATGGCATCAAAATTATAAGACTCTAGAAGTTTTAATTTTCTATCCTATACATGTGGCTTTTAATTCCTGTTGGGTCTTCCACAATATCATTATGTTGCTGTCTGCAGGAGTAGGGCAGTCAGACAACAGATACTAAATAAAGGTTTTGTTATGTCAGGCATGAAAATACATTTTTGGCCTTCAAGTTTTTGCAAGCTTTATTGTTCCAAAACTCGTCTCTTTCTGCTGAGGAACCAGCAATCACCTTTCAAGCCATTTGAGTTAAAATGGGGCCTCATGTGGCATGACACATCCATGGCAGGTTAAGATGATTCATTGATGTTCACGTCCACGTCCTATTACTCTCAGAGTGCTTTCTAAGAGCAAAATCTTTGTTTTACCTCCTCTGTCCTAGCATTTTCTCTTCAATCTATCAAACATAGTAATAGTGTAGACAGTAAATTTTAGCTACTTTTCTTTCAAATGTATATATTGCTTCAAAGGCATTCTTTAAGATACACAATAACTTCTATTTTGACCAAATAAAAAAGCTGGTTTTTAAACCCCAAATTAAACTCTTACCTTACAACATTTTCTTTCAACAACTCCAATGTTAGCAAGTTCACAACCCATCCAGTTAGCTCTGAGTGGGTTCCTGTCTGTGGGCAATTTTGTCTATGCAGTGGCGGATGTTCCCTTGGTGGCAGGAGGGTTTCCTGGTTCCATTTCTAGACTGATCACAGCTTTCAGGTGGGAGTGAGGGATCCAAGTCAATTTTTCTTCTGCCTTTACTGCTGAGAAAGGTTAGCAATACCAGAAATGGTCCCTCCCACCAAGGAGAGAAGTTATCCTTTTTTTTGTGCACTTTTACCCAAACTTAAGTCCTTAGGTTGAAACAAAGCACCTTCTTGAGGTACTGGTTGTATTAACTATGCCTGTGCCTGATTGTATTTTAATAATATGGAATAAAACCTCCTGGGGGCTATTACAAGTCAAAGGAAGCACATGATTGGGAAAAGACAGCATGGATTCACGAAGGGCAAATCATGCTTTACAAACCTGATTGCCTTCTATGACAAAGTAACCTGCTCAGCTGATGTGGGGTGAGCAGTGGACATTGTCTACCTGGATTTCTGCACGGCTTTTGGTATGGTTTCCCACAGCCTCCTCCTGGAGAAAATGATGTGTTATGGTCTAGACAAGTGGTCTGTGCAGTCGGTGGGGATCTGGCTGACAGGCTGCACCTGTGGGTGGTGGTAAATAGCTCCTTTTCAAACTGGCAACTTGACAAAAGGGAGGTGCCCCAGGGATCGATATTGGGCTCAATGCTGTTTAATGTCTTCATAAGCTGTCTGGATGATGTGATAAGGTGTACCCTGATGAAGTTTGCTGATGATACCAAACTGAGCGGGGAAGGGGACACTTTGTAAGGGAAAGCCACTCTGGGTAGGCTGAAAGAGTGGATGAACAAGAATCTTATGAAGTTCAACAAGGCCAAGTGTAAGGTCTTGCACCTGGGAAAACATAATCCAGGAGTGCAGCACAGGCTGGCGTCTACCTGTCTGGGGAGCAACTCTGTGAAAAGGGACCTGTGGGCTCTGGTGGACAAGCAGCTCAATATGAGTGAACGGTATGCTGCTGTGGCAAGGAGAGCCATCAGGATGGTGGGTTGCATACACAAGGGCATCACCAGCGGAGATAAAGAAGCCATTATCCTACTCTATTGACTACTTGCCAGTCCATACCTGGAATACTGTGTTCAGTTTTGGACCCTACTATGCAGAAAAGATGTGGACAGACTGGAGAGGGTCCAGAGAAGGACCACAAAGATGATCAAAGGACAGGGAAGCCTGCCATACGAGGAAAGGCTGAGAGAATGGGCTTTGTTCATCCTTGAGAAAAGACACCTTATCATCATGTTCCAGTTTTTAGAGGGTGGCTACAAAGAATTATAGAATAATGGAATCATAGAATGGCTTGCATGGGAAGGGACCTTAAAAATCACCTAGTTCAACACACACCCCTCCTCCAACCCCTCACTCAAAGCTCTAGTCAATGTGGCCTTGAACACTTCGAGTGAGGGGGGGCATCCACAACTTCTCTGGGCAAACTGTTCCAGTGCCTCACACCACCCTCATACTGAAGAATTTCTTCCTTGTATCTAATCTAAATTTACGCTCTTTCACTTAAAAGACATTACCCCTTGTCCTATCACTACATGCCCTTGTAAAAAGTCCCTCCCCACCTTTCTTGTAGGCTCCCTTTAGGTACTGGAAGGCTGATGCTATAAGGTCTATGCCAGAGTCTTCTCTTCTCCAGGCTGAACAACCCCAGCTCCCTCAGCCTTGCCTCATAGGAGAGGTGTTCCATCCCTCTGATCTTTTTTGTGGCCCTCCTCTGGACTCTCTCTCACAGGTCCATGTCCTTCTTACATTGTGAGCCCCAGAACCAAACACGGTACTCCAGGAGGGGTTTCACCAGAGCACAGTAGAGGGGTAGAATCAACTACAGTTGGCCTTCTGGGCTGCAAGAACGCCTTGCCAGGTCATGCTGAGCTTCTCATGAACCAACACCCTGAAGTCCTTCTCGGCAGGGCTGCTCTCAATCCCTTCATCTCCCAGCCTGTATTGATACTGAGGGTTGCCCCAATCCATGTGCAGGACCTTACACTTGGCCTTGTTGAACTTCATGAGGTTCGCATGGGCCTACTTCTCAAGTCTGTCCAGGTCCCTCTGGATGGCATCCCTTCCCTCCTGCATGTTGACCGCACCACGCAGCTTGGTGTCATTGGAAAACTTGCTGAGGGTGCACTCAATCCCACTGTCCCTGTCGCTGACAAAGATGTGAAACAGTGCCGGTCCCAATACTGACCCCTGAGGAATGCCACTCGTCACTGGTCTCCACCTGGACATCGAACCATTGACAGCAATTCTTTGAGTGTGACCATCCAGCCAATTCCTTATCCACCAACTGGTCCATCCGTCAAATCCACATCTCTCCAAT
This sequence comes from Phaethon lepturus, assembly GCF_000687285.1. Classification (NCBI taxonomy): domain Eukaryota; kingdom Metazoa; phylum Chordata; class Aves; order Phaethontiformes; family Phaethontidae; genus Phaethon; species Phaethon lepturus. The sequence continues at coordinate 75,678 of NW_010535461.1, forward strand.
TTAGAAATTAGTATCTTGTGCAGGACAGTGTCACATACTTTGCACAAGTCCAGGTAGACTGGTCTCTCTTATGTTATCCACCAACACTGTAACCCCATTGTAGAAGGCCACCAAGTTTGTCAGGCATGATTTGCCCTTAGTGAAGCCAAGTTGGCTGTCACCAATCATATCCTTATTTTCAATGTGTCTTAGCATATTTTCCAGAAGCATCTGCTCTATGATCTTGCCAGGCACACTGGTGAGATTGACTGGCCTGTAGTTCCTAGATGAAAAACTCCCTTTTTACAAGGAGTCACATAGAAAAGATGAGGGATAATTGTGTACAAGTTACGCCTGGGGAGATTCCCAACTGGACACAAGAGGAAAATTTTTCACAATGAGAACAATCAGCCATTGGAATAATCTCCTCAGGGAAGTGGTGAATTCCCCAACATTAGACACTTTTCAGATTCAGATGGACAGGGTGCTGGGCCATCTTGTATAGACTTGTGTTTTTGCCAAGTAAAGTTGGACTAGATGATCCTTGAGGTCCCTTCCAACCTGGTATTCTAAGATTCTATAAACTCTTGTGTTCTTTGTCACTGAATAATAATTAATGTAAATGCTATAATTAAATCCAAAGACAAATCGGCTCCCCATCACCACACTTCAAGCTGTTGCATAGGTCACCTTGAGATGTGTGTAGGACAGACCTACACAACACACATGATTTTTAAGCTTGCATCTTACTGGATTGTCTGCTTGTGCAGATATTGCTCAAATGTTCCTTGTCAGCACAAATATATGACTTTGTTGACCCTTGGTCTATTGAACAGCCCTCAACCGTCTTGTTTCCTCTAAACATTATCATACTAAGAGTCCTTCGTATACTTAATGACTGATTTTTTTGTTTTGTTTTCTGATCCATATATGGAAGATTAAAAGAATTTCTTTTGTATGATCACCATTACAATGATCATACAATATCCAGGGATGTCCATTCTGTTACTTGATAGTAAAAGACTGGCTTGGATTTTGTTAGCAGAATGACAACTGTTGAAAAAAACACTGAAAGTGACTAATCACGAATTGGATGTACATGCTTGTTTGCATTTATTTATCTTAATCATTTTCCTGGTGCATTAAAAATTCAGGTGCCAAATGTATACAAACACCTTTTTTTCCTACTAGCACTTCTGTCGACTCAGAAGGGATCATAGTAGTGTTGCTTGCTACATGTCATATAACTACTCCCAAATAATCTGCTCTCTCTAGCTGTTCTTGCATTGCTTTGTTGTTCTATTTATTCCACTATTATTGCATCGCATTTTTCATCTGTCTAATAATCCTGTGGGACAGACCCTGCTTACACTCTTATTACATACAGACGGCAAATTAAAGATGCAAAAAGCAATTTCCATGGACTTGGAATGCTCACTGTTGTGGTAGCTGGGAATTTACAAGTGTCTGAGGCTTTGTTTGTTCAGTTCAATTCACTTAATTAAACTAAAAAGAAAGAAAGAGTAAAGAAAAACAAACTACAGGATGCAGCAGGGGGTAAAGATATGAAGCAAAGCAAAACAAAACAAAGCAAAACCCTTCTCAGGGACAGCAATGTAGTTCCTGGAAATACTGACTATACTAGATGTTTTTTTCTGCTCTGTCAGAAGCAGCAAATTTAGTCCCATGTAGCTGGAGAGACCCCCTACTGATGTTAATAATGACTATTAGTGGTAATAGTTGCACAGAAGACTTTTTAAGATTAAATGGAAAATGTAAATCCAGATATTAGCCCTTCAGGTATATGATGAGTCATCTGTATACATACACACTCGATTTACTGGCACATGTTTATTTACAACTATATATGCTAAGGATACAAACACGTTTGGACATGCTTGGCTTAAAAGGTTTTCAAATTTTGTGACCTAATTTAGGCCATGAAATGAATCAGTGGCAGTAAACAAGAGATATTTTACAGTGATGTTAGTGTCAAAACTCCCACTGACTTCAGTATATGTGATAGGGTTGCTTTTCACAAGTTTCAGACAAGGGACACCACTACATGGAACCTGTGGGTCAAGGGACATTTTATCCTACTAATTCTGATGGGAATAGAAATATATTATATGTCTTGTTACTGCGTCTAGAACTGCAGCAGGGCTCTTGTCAGAGAGAACATATGGAAAATCTCGTGTCTTCTTTTCCATGGACTTTACTGAGGAATTTGCAGGAGAACTTTGCTTGGACCAGATCTGGTGCACACTTATAAGGGCTTTATGGTTTAAAATGTCTCTGAGCTTAAGGTTCTGCTTCTCCATACACAGTGGGAGATTTTAATTTTGATACAGCTATAAATTCTAGATTGATTTAGTGTTCCCAGTTATACTTCATAACCTCCTCTATAAAGATTACAGACGAATGAAAGAAACTATTTCCAAATGACCACATTATGCAAATGAAGGAAATGAAATTAGATTTTTGTGTTCTGATATGCATTTCTATCAGATAAAGAAGAAAAAATTAGTACATTTTCTGCATTCTGGATTGCCCAGGAGTTCTAAATGTGTAAGTTGGAAGGTCTGCTCAAAGAATTCTCCTGTCTATATTTTTGTAAGTTTAGGTACATACAGTGTCATTATAATAAGATTTCCCTAAAGGAAGCCCCCAACTATGATGTCATCAATTTATTCCTAGGGTATTCTTCTTCAATGAGTACCTTAACGTGCGGCAAGTGTCCTTAATTCCCGTTACCTGCCTAAGAGAATTACATGGAGCCACCACCACAATTTCAGTTTTTTTTGGTAATGGGAAGGTCTACACAGCACCTGGCTTGCTGGCATCAGATGGGACTAACCTTTCTCAAAAGTGGAAGAGGGTCTTTTCTCAGAAGGTAGTGGAGCTTATTGACAGGGCTTTAAACTAGCTTCAGAGTGGGAGGGGGATAATATCAGGCTTACCCATGACAAGCTGTGGGATGACATGCCAAGGTTAGAGGAACAGGGTGCTAGCAAGGCCCCTCAGCCTGTTGCACCAGAGAAAGCCCTCAGAGGAACTAAGGGCTGTTCCTCTAAGAGGGTGATATGGCTGACAGCCAAGCTGAAGTACCTCTATACCAATGCATGCAGGAGGGGCAACAAACAAGAGGAGCTGGAAGCCACCATGCTGCTAGAAATCTACAACCTGGTTGCCACTACTGAAACTTGGTGGAATGAATTCCATGACTGGAGTGCAGCTATAGATGGCTACAGGCTGTTCAAAAGGGACAGGTCAGGAAGAAGGGGCAAAGGTGTTGCCCTCTACATCAAGAAATGGATAGAGTGTGAAGAGCTGTCTCTGAAGAACAGCCATGAGCAGGTTGAAAGTTTATGGGTAAGGATCACAGACAGAGGAAACAAAGGGAACTTTGTGGTCGGTGTCTACTACAGCCTGCCTGGTCAAAAGGAGTCCGTTGATGAAGCCTTCTCACTCCAGCTACAGGAGGTCTCACACTCACAGACTCTCATCCTGCTGGAGGACTTCAACCACCTTGACAGCTGCTGGAGAAGTAGCATGGTGAGCTGTAGGCAATCCAAGAGGCTCTTGGAATGCATTGAGGATAACTTCTTAAACCAGGTGATAGACAGCCCTACTAGAGGGGGTGCGATAGTGGACTTGGTCACCAGTGCAAGTGAACTAATTGGTGATGTCAAGATTGGAGGCAGCCTGGGCTGCAGTGATCATGCCCTGGTGGAGTTTGCAGTCTTGAGGGATATGGGGCAGGCAAAGAGTAAAGTCAGGACCCTGCATTTTAGGAAAGCAAAATTCCAGCTCTTCAGGGAGTTAGTCAATAGGACCCGCTGGGAAACTGCCTTCAGGGAGAAGGGAGAGCTGGCAGATCTTTAAGGAGACCTTCCATAGAGTGCAAGAGCTCTTGATCCCCAGGTATAAGAAATCAGGAAAGGAAGGCAAGAAGAGACCTGCATGGCTGAGTCGAGACCTGCTGTTCAAACTAAAGGGCAAGAAGGAAAAGCACAGGCAGTGGAAGCAGGGACAGGTATCCTGGGATGAGTACAGGGACACTGCCTGATTGTGTAGGGGTGGGGTAAGGAAGGCCAAGGTGCAGCTGGAGCTGAACTCGGCAAGGGATGCAAAGAATAATAAGGATTTTTACAGCTATTTTAGCCAGAAAAGGAAGGTCAAAGAAAGCATACCCCCTTGATGAGCAGGACTGGAAAACTGGTAACAACGGATGAGAAGGCGGCTGAGGAACTCAACAACATCTTTGCCTCAATCTTCACTGACAATCTCTCTTCCCACACCTC
>NW_010535462.1:0-13071 GCF_000687285.1 Phaethon lepturus
GACCGCGCAAACTGCCGCGCAAACTGCCGCGTCCTAAGAAAGAAGTCCTAAGAAAGGACTTTAAATTAGTGTTATCCTTAATATTGGTATTTTTCTGGTCTGTTTGTTACAGCAAGTAGATTTTAAAACAAACAAACAAAAACCAACAAAAAACCACAAAAAACAACATCTAGAATATTGCTTTTGGTTTATCTAGATGCAATAAAATAACAGGAAGTGGTGATGTTGGAAAAAAGACCGTGTCATACATGCCATTCTTTTACACTTACAATCAGAATACATATCAGGAGGAATCATATGTGGGATCAAACTAAGCACTGGCCTTGTCATTTTTGTCAGTTTTCTAAGCAGAAATTGGTCACATCAATAAATAATAAATCTTTAGTGAAGAAGGTGGTGTCACCAAGGAATAATAAATGCTGCGTTAGCGTCTTACACCAGAGACTCATATTCGTAGTGTCAAAAGGGTTAAATATAGCAATTTACATCAAATTATTGTGCATAATAGTGAATCAGGATTTGTGTGTTATCTAGGGACTTGGAACAATTTGTATTGCCAATTATTAGACAAAATGCAATGAACATGCTTAATTTCCCTTGATAAAACTATTCGTTCTACTTGTTGATGTTTTTCTTTTGTCTTCAGGTCACAGACAGTACTTTTTAAGGTTAGAAGTATGTATCCTTTTTATTCTATTTCAATTATTTTTGAATAATATTTTTATTGAGGATTAACTTTTTTTATCATCAAAATTCAGAATGTCTGGCTGTAGCTGTTGCTTGCTTAGTTCAGTTAGGGAAATGCTGGCATTTCCTATTAATGAAAGGAACTTAGGCACTCAGTGTGGCTTAGACATAACTGCACTTTTGAAGCGTAAGACAAAATTTATCTAAAAATGTTCTAACCTCTCATGTGTCTGAAGACCCTTTCTGTATATGAATGTTACTGCGGTACTAAGTGGTACTGAACGGTACTAAAATGCTGGTACTGTGCAGCCCAGATAAGCTGAATTTCTTAGCACCTAAACAAGACCTGAATTTATTTGCAACTCATAAACAAGAACTGTTGTGACTGTGACACCAGAGAGTCCTCATCCAGGGAGCTTGTTTGAGTCTACCTGCACTGTTGGGTTCCATGGGAAGAAGAGTATCATAGAATCACAGAATCATAGAATCGTTGCGTTGGAAGGGACCTTTTAAAGTCATCTTGTCCAACCACCTTGCAGTGAGCAGGGATGTTTCCAACTAGATCTGGTTTCTCAGAGCCCCGTCCAACCTGATTTGAAATGTTTCCAGGGATGGGGCATCTACCACTTCTCTGGGCAACCCCTTCCAGTGTTTCACTACCCTCATTGTGAAAAATTTCTTCTAGATATAATATGTAGTGGAAATCTGCCCTCTTTTAGTTTAAACCATTACCCCTTGTCCTATTACTACAGGCCCTGCTAACCATAGCATTCCTGTTTTGAGTCCTGTTAAAATAATTATTTAAATTTTTTGCATTCATTATTAATATTTGTGAAAAATACATGACCATTAGAACAGATGCTAGAGCCTAGAACTATCCTTCACAATGTAATGCAGAAATCACTAAATGACTATGTTGAGCTCTTTCATTTTCTGTTTATTACCAAGTTATTGAATCTTGTATTTTTGGCTGAAAACTCTTTCGTAGAAAATGCACTAAAAGTGAAGCCTCTGCCTCAGATACCTGGAATAAGGTGATCAGAATATTATGCTGAGAAGGAAGCATTTGAAACCATTTAGACTAAGAAAAATTCTATCAAAATTTCTCATTTCTCAGGGGCAATAAGCACTTGCATGTTGTATAAATGTCATGTTGTATAAAGTCTCTGCTTTGAAGGAAATGTTTGAGTCAGTGAAGGCAATTCCATATCGTTCAAGGTAAAAAAAAACCCCAAGATTCTAACACATCCCTCTTCTCATCTCTTCTTATGCCTCTTTTTTTCCTTTTTTCTTTTGTTTAGAGATGTTCCATGACCTGCTCTTCTGGTTGCTGTGAATCCTTTTCTTAGATATCTTCACTATAGAAGAAATACGAGTAACTGTCTTGGGAGCAAATTGGAGTCTGACATCACAAAATGGCATCATCATGTCTTGTTGCATGTTCACATGTTTTGTGAATCCATACAAGTTCATTGTCATTTGAACCTACAGGGTGACTGTCATTTTAACGTACAGGGTGACCCAATATGTTTCCCATATCCACAAGCTAAGAAAAATGTATTTATTCATACGTACAATATCAAACTCAATACATTTGCCAACTGTCTAGCAATATTTCTAAAATAAAACATACAATATTAGAATGGCAGAGGAAAACAGAGGTTTCTCACAGATTTTTATTTTCCATTTTAAGATATGGCCTCACTCTCATTGCTGTCTATGGAATTACTGACTGTACTACTACAGAACTGATTGCTTCAACTATACAGTTGCAAACCCAGCTGGAATTGTTTTGAAATGTTACAATATGCATTAATATAGGCATTTAAATAGGAGGGACTGGAATAAAATTTCTTGATGAAGCTTTAAAAAATATTTCTGGAATCAACAGGCCCAAGAGCTGGGAAAGCTAAGGCAAAGAAATTATTCATGTTTAGATGCTTTCTGCAGTCTTTGGTTACTCTGCAGTCAACTGAGTGTAATCCAGATATCAGCTATGCTACTAATTTAACAGTACTCTGGGGCTAAGTGACATGCTGCAACATTTATATATGTTCTTTAATTTTCTTTCTCCCACCTCCCCAAAAGATAGACCTTCACAAATTGCCTCTCAGAAATACTTCCTGGCATTTGTTATCAGCTCAGCTAAAGGTTCAGACACCATATGAGGTTCTTAGTTGACATAAGCCCAAAACAAATTAGACTGCATGTTAACAATTAAACAGTGTTGATTTTTGACTAGTGTTGGAGCCATTTTATGTCATGCAAGAGGAAGAGCTTTTCTGAGTTTGAATTCTATTCCTGTTTTCCCATAGAAACATAATATCAAAATGTTTAGAAGTATATTAACTGCCATCAGTATATTTGTCATGGGTTGCTCATTCCTCTAAAGAAAAAAAGTTGTTCTTACATTTTGTGTAGTAGTGTCCTGACAGAATTTCTAAAATGTCTTAATATTTTTGCATGCGGCTGTGTTCCTATAGGTATATGTTTAGAAGAAATTTTCCCTAATACTTGCAAAAAAAATATAGTTTGCAAGAGTTAATGATTTCTGTAAAAGTTTATTTCAGACCTACTTTTTGAAAAAGTTGTCCTTATAACACAAATGAACACTATACTTGGGGATATGATTGTGTTGTGACTCAGAAACCTCATTCTTTAATATGTATCTAGTCACCTTTCAGCTATCATTGGCTGCGCCATTCTATGTATACACCACTGAAAGAATACACGTAAATGTATATAGAAAAATCGGTACTGGAAAGGTGACATTTGTTCTTAGTCTGAGGTATCAGCACCAAAAGTGTATTAATGAGTAGTGTCCAAAGGCAAAAATTTCCTACCTTCATTGCTCTTTTACAAAGTCATAGTAAAGAGGGGTTTCAAACGTCCACCAGTGTAATCTTATTCCACTTGCTTGGCATTAAGTGAATGGCTTTGTTACAATAGCTCTTAAACTTTATGATAGGTGGCATTCCATTGGATTGGAATTAAAGAGATTAATTTGAAATTTCTGTTGATGTGATCATTATTCAACACATTTCTGAGAATAAATCTAAGTCAACATGGCATAAGACATCTACCTCAGCATGCCTCCATTTGTCCAAGAAGGACATTGATTTACTGGAGCGTGTCCAAAGAAGGGTAACCAAGCTGGTGAGGGGTCTGGAGCACAAGTCTTATGAGGAGCGACTGAGGGAACTGGGGTTGTTTCGTCTGGAGAAGAGGAGGCTGAGGGGAGACCTTATTGCTCTCTACAACTACCTGAAAGGAGGTTGTAGTGAGGTGGGTGTTGGTCTCTTCTCCCAAGTAACTAGCGATAGGATGAGAGGAAATGGCCTCAAGTTGTGCCAGGGGAGGCTTAGATTGGATATTAGGAAAAATTTCTTCACTGAGAGGGTGGTCAGGCATTGGAACAGGCTGCCCAGGGAGGTGGTGGAGTCGCCATCTCTGCAAGTACTCAAAAAATATGTAAATGTGGCACTTCAGGACATGGTTTAGTGAGCATCTTGGTGTTGGATTGATGGTTGGACTTGATCATCTTAAAGGTCATTTCCAACCTTAACGAATCTGTGATTATATAAATATTCTTTGGAACAATTTTATTGTTTTTGCAATCTATTCTCTAGACTTTAGAAATAATTGCAGTGAAAATAGAAGAGAGGCTGAAGAATGTAATGAACAATTTGAATCATAGGAAATGTCTCAGTTTCCAATTTTTCTCCCATTTTTTTTTTCCTACAATGGCAAACAGAAGTAAACTGGTAGCTTACTGTGATAGAATAACAAACAGGTGTGGAGCCCTCTGCAGTGCAATATGCTGCTGAAAACGCTGTTTAGTGCGTGACATGGATGAGAGCCTAGAAATAACATTTGGCCACTGTGAATTACGATAATTTCTTTGAAGTTAATAGAATGATGACAGTTTGCATCAACTAATAGATTGTCTCCTGACATTGATAGTAATAGGATCAGAATGGGGAGTTTGAAGACAACACATAGTCAGGAATAAGACAAGTAAATTTTCCATATTTAGAAATCTAATACATATATTGTCTTGAAGGGCATTTCTTTGACAATATACTTAAACACTAAATAAAATAATTCTTAAAGAAATTAGAAAAGAAAATATTAACAGGTGAGTCCAAAATTATTGAATTTGGTGTCAAATGGTAAACTGTAAATATGAACAGTGTTACAAAACGAATGGATGATAAATCAGTGACGAAATAGATTCAAATTATGCTGTACCACTGTATGTGTGCATACAGTTTCTGGGGAAAAAATTTCAGGATAGAGCAATAGAAATTTTTTGAAAGCACTTACTATGTTTAACATTTTAATCTCTGCACTTATAAGTATCTTGGTCATTGGTTATGTCTACAAATCATAGCTCAATACCTAAAATCCACAGTGTTTTCATATCAAGTACTTAGGTGTAAGTGATAAAGGTAAAAATAGAGACTAGATTTAGGATTCGGTAGCAATTTGGTCTCAAAAATTACATTATTCATTGTACTGCTGTAATCAGTCTTAATCAGTCTGTAATCTTTTAAAAAGAAATATTAATAAAAATTTCTCATGAGCTGAAGAAAAGCAGGATGAAAGGTATGATGCCTACTTTTAACTATTTGTAAAAGGAGAAAGGTTAAATCAGTTGCATGGGAAATTACTACATTTTAATCTTCAATCATTTCCACAGACACACAAAGAAAAAATGATTGACTTATGAAAAGTAATTAGTGAATTCACTACTGTTCTGATGAAATGGAAACTTGATCCTGTTTTTTCTTTGTAAGCAGATTAAAGTTACTAGTGCAAGTCCATTGAGCTTTGCTGTGAGTTTTAATATTGTGTGAAGTCTTGTTATGGAAGGTTTCTGTAAAATTAGTCTCTCAGCATTATGAATGGGATATCTCTGACATAATTTTATGTATAATTCACGGACATTACCACAGATGGAGAAGCAGGTCCCTGCATTAATGTATTAGGAGAACCCTCGTAGACTTCACTGACTTCTGGACAGGTGAAGAGTGAACCTACATTTATGTGTTAGCTCAGTGGAAAGAGGATCTCACAGGGAATTGGGAATTAAATAAACGAATCTTTCCAAGGTAAACCATGGCAGTATTTCCCATATGTATTCCTTTTTGATATGCATGGTATTAAGTTTGTTATGATATTTAATGCCATTAGACACATTATAAAGCCATGCTCCCAGCTACCTATAACTGTCAAACTATTGATCTTACTAAATTTAAACTAACTTTCAGTGGAACATATATTGTTTCTTAGACTAAGATTACTGAAAGATAACTTGATTTGATTGTGTCACTGTTTTATGATTTCTTTCATGAAGGAACAGTAACATTTCTTGATTTTGAAGTATGCGTAATTTCTTTGTGATGGCAGAAATAAAACTTTTGCAGAAAAAGAAAATTCAATCCCAATTCAGACAAGCTATTAAGCTTTTAAGAATTTTGATCCTCTCATGCTCACTTCAGATTCGGTTAGGTTGACAGTTCTTTTGAAGGATCCCTGTGAATAGAATATGCTCAGATATCTCTGTCTTGAACAGTCACCCTTTACTGCTCATGAAGAATTATGTGCATGATCTCCATTTCTAGGAAGTAGTGAGCAGTTGTAAGTAAGCAGAACTCCCACTCTCCAACTGCCACCATGGTGCTTGTAGAGGGGACCTGAAAACAAAGGTGTTTTTAACTTGAGCCTTTAGGATGACAGGCAGAATAGGTGGGAAGACACTTGATTTGAATAATCCAAAGAGATGGATACGTTACCTTGGATCAAAAGGAGTAACTAGATTTGGGAGCTGAGAATAAGCAAGACTGAAATGTGGAAAGTTCAGGAAAAAGGGGGAAAGCAGACCTTGAGCCTGAGGAATCTGGAAGGCTGAGAATCACAGCAAAGAAACAGCATGAAGTCACTCAGTACTGCAGTCCACTATCATTTCAGATAAGGATTCAAAACTGTCACATATTGAAGCAAGAAGACATACTAATAGCTCGGAAAACCCACTGGTAAAGCAGATCTCTCATTTTCTCCTAATGTCTTCTCTGGAGGATGACAACTTCACTGATGATGTTATATCGCTTTGGAGCTAAAATGAGAAGGGCTTGTGGTCAAAGGATTATTAGCTGATTAATAGGAAAAGTTCATACATTATAAGTCATGGAAGTTCTTTTCTTCTTTCACTTTATGCTGTTTTTTAAAATGCAGGAATTTGTTTGTAAAATACTTAAAATGTTCCAATTGTAAAGAAAAACCTCTGAAAAGTCAGGAAATACTAGCATTAAAGTTTCCACTGAAAGTGTAAAGAATTATAATGTATAATTTGCAATGAATAATTGGAAGTGTTTTATGTTAGTTAAATGAGCAAGAGTTGGCCTTGAATAGATAGACTGGGACAAATTAATCACTTTGGCAAATCTATTGAAATTAGATAATTTTTAGTGGAAATGAATATGGTTCATTTCTGTGAGAAATATTTCTTCTATGCTTACATTGCAAAAGGAAATCTATAGCAATTATAGATAAATCAGGAATACACTCTGTCATGTCTGAACTTGTTTAGGTATCTAATGTTTGATTGGGTCTTACTGTGCCTCTTTCTGTACCTTAGGGGTACTTCCTTGCCTCCCTTTCACCTTTTTGAAGTGGCTTTCAGTCTTTCTTGTACCTACCTCTATTACATGTGCTGTGTCAGTAAGTTCATTAAAGATTGAGAGTCGGTTTGATAACATCATAATGGTGTATTGGATACTTAATAATACCCATTTTCTATAGATTGATTCAGCTTGGTCTTTGGGCTTCATCTTATACTGTATTTTAGAACTGAGTGATTACTCCCCCTCCTAACTTTTGGGTGCATTTCCTCTCTTAAGTAAAGACATACTAATGCATTTGAAAGGGACTGAGGTTTCCATATTCCCAGTGATATCCATCCAGCTGGATAGTAGGAAGTTATTTCAGAATTGTATTTAAAAAACTTCCCTTAAATACTACAAGAATTGAAGACAATGATACTTCTGAAACTTTTTGAAAGTATAGAAGAAAGAAGCATGTGAAACCACCCTAAAGTAAGGAAACTAAAGTAATGAGAGTTCACAAATGTAAAATAAAGATAGTATAGAATAAACAACCTCTGTAATGCTCTTTTTACAGAAAATCTTTTGTAACACCAGGACACAGAAGTCCATTCAGATGGATTTGTTATGCTCACAGCATTGGGTCATAGTATGTGGCATCTCTGCTTTATCTAAGCAGAACATAAGTTAATGTGACAGATAATTGTAAAATGATGAGAGCATATGCTTCTGCTTCCCAGATATCCTGCGTTCATGTTGATTGAAGTCATTTTTATTCTGTTCCTTTGGACAGTTCAGTCATTTTAATCTGAGGATCAGAAAATGGAAGGCAGGTTGGTGGATGTTAAAGCACAATCACCTTCATGTCACTTTTTCTTATCAAAGTGTCTGTATCAGACTGCTGTTTTCCAATCACCTTTTAGATTTATCCCCATGTAATTGCAGCTAACCCAGGCAAATTTAGACAAAAAAAAAAAGGCCAACTTCAAGGGTTTAGGGGTATTTTATTGAAGTCATTCCTTCCAGCTGCCATTCTTGTAATGTATTTTCATGAGCTACCTGCTTTTGCATATTTGACTATACCTTCATTTCTTCTCCCTTGTCATGCCTGTCCTCAAAGGTATTTTAGGCATCAGTTCCAAAAGAGAATAAAATAGACTTGTGCCTCATTCCCTTCACAATTTAGCTTCATTATAGTTGTATCTTCTATATGCTCTAGACATGAGTGTGTTACTAATGGGATCCCAGATGATCTTTAATGTTAATGGGAAAATTCTCACTCTGGGGGATTCCTTTATGGTTCTATTTGCTAAGCAAGATTGACGCTCCCTGAGTCACTGCTTTCAGTACAGATATTTCACTGACAGAAGTAGCAGCCAATTTCTCTCTCACTACCAACCAATTTCTTAAAGTCTTTGGAAGATTTAGTGGCACACGCCTTTCTTAAATGCTATTTTAATACAGTTCCTTCTGAATTCTCTAAACCATTGGTTTAGATTTCTTTTTTTGGCAATAATTATAGAATCTTTGAGTTAGAAGGGACCTCTAAAGGTCATCTAGTCCAACCCCAATGCAGTGACCAGGGACGTCCTCAACTAGATCAGGTTGCTCAGAGCCCCAACCAACCTGACCTTGAATATTGCCACGGATGGGGCATCTACCACCTCTCTGGGCAACATGTGCCAGAGTTTCACCACCCTCATTGTGAAAAATGTCTTCCTTAGATCGAGTCTAAATCTACTCTCTTGTAGTTTAAAATCATTACCCCTTGACCTATTGCTACGGGCCCTGTTAAAAAGTCTGTCTCTATCTTTCTTAAAAGCCCCCTTAAAGTGCTAAAAGGCTGCAATAAGATTTCCCCAGAACATTCTCTTCTCCAGGCTGAACAACCCCAACTCTCTCACGCTGTCCTCATAGGAGACCCGCTCCATCCCTCTGATCATTCCTGTGGCCCTCCTCTGGACCTACTTCTTTATCCACCTAACAGTCCACTGATCAAATCCATATCTCTCCAATTTAGGGAGAAGAATGCTGTGGGAGACCTTGTCAAAGGCCTTACAAAGTCCAGATAGGCAACATCAGTAGCTCTTCCCTTGTCCACTGATGTGGTCACTCCATTACAGAAGGCCACTAGGTTGGTCAGGCAGAACCTGGCCTTGGTGAAGCTATGCTGGCTGTCTCAAATCACCTCCCTGTCCTCCATGTGCCTTAGCATAGCTTCTAGGAGGATCTGTTTGTCATGGTTTAACCCCAGCCAACAACTAAGCACCACCCAGCCGCTCGCTCACTCCCCCACGGTGGGATGGAGGAGAGAGCTGGAAGAGTAAAAGTGAGGAAACTCATGGTTTGAGATAAAGACAGTTTAATAAGTAAAGCAAAAGCCATGCACACAAGCAGAGCAAAACAAAGAATTCATTCAGTACATTGGGAAGCAGGGCTCCCTCATGTGTAATGGTACCTGTCCCTGCTGCCACTGCCTGTGCATTTCCTTCTTGCCCTTTAGTTGATCAGCAGGTCTCCACTCAGCCGTGCTGGTCTCTTGCCTTCCTTTCCTGATTTCTTACACCTAGAGATTGAGAGCTCTTGTGCTCTATGGAAAGCATCCTTAAAGATCTGTCAGCTCTGTTCTGCTCCCTTGTCTCTCAGGGCAATTTCCCAAGAGGATCCTAGCTAACTCTGTGAAGAACTGGAAGTTTGCTTTCCTAAAATTCATCTCGGTTGAATGTGTCCTGGCCCCTGCTGCCACTGCCTGTGCATTTCCTTCTTGCCCTTTAGTTGATCAGCAGGTCTCCACTCAGCCGTGCTGGTCTCTTGCCTTCCTTTCCTGATTTCTTACACCTAGAGATTGAGAGCTCTTGTGCTCTATGGAAAGCATCCTTAAAGATCTGTCAGCTCTGTTCTGCTCCCTTGTCTCTCAGGGCAATTTCCCAAGAGGATCCTAGCTAACTCTGTGAAGAACTGGAAGTTTGCTTTCCTAAAATTCATCATGCTGACTTTACTCTTCTCCTGCTCCATATCCCTCAGGACTGTGAAGTCCACCAGAGCATGTTCACTGCAGCCCAGGCTGCCTCCAATCTTGACATCACCAATTAGGTCAGTTGCACTGCTGACCAACAAGTCCAGTATGGCATCCTCTCTGGTAGAGCTGTCTATTAGCTGGCTCAGGAAGTTATCCTCCATGCACTCCAGGAGTCTCCTGGATTGCCTACAGCTCGCTGTGCTACTTTTTCAGCAAATATCATGGTCGAGTGGCCTGTAGTAGACACCAAGTACAAGGTTCCCTTTTTTGCCACAGTCCCTGATTCTTACCCATAACATTTTGACCTGCTCCTGGCTATTCTTCAGAGACATCTCTTCACACTCTGTCCATCTCTTGATGTACAGGGCAACACCTCCACCCTTCTTTCCTTGTCTGTTCCTTCTGAACAGCCTGTAACCATCGATAGCTGCACTCCAGTCATGTGATTTGTCCCACCAAGTTTCAGTAATGGTAATGAGGTCATAGCTTTCTAGCAGCACGGTGGCTTCAAACTCCTCCTGTTTGTTGCCCATGTTGCATGCATTGGTGTAGAGGCACTTCAGCTGGGCTGTCAACCATGTCACTCCTTTAGAGGAGCACCCCTTAGGTTCTTTTGAGGTCATTTGCTGGTGTTTCCCTATTGGCTGCTATTACCTCAGGAGCACCTGGCTTGTCTCCGTAAGACTTCAAGTGTGCTGCAGTGTGGTCAGCACAGCTCAGAGCAAAAGGCTGAGGGGTCTCACTAACATTCCATTCCTCTAACCTTGGCATATCATCCCCTAGCTTGTCATGGGCAAGCCTAATATTATCCTGGTCCCCCTTGAAGTGTAGTTTAAAGCTGTGTCAGTAAACCTTGCTAAGCTGTGAGCAAAGACCCTCTTCCCTCTTTGAGAAGGTGAATCCCATGTGATGCCAGCAAACCAGGTGCAGTGTAGGTTGTCCCATTATCAAAAAAGCCAAAACTCTGGCAGTGATACCAGTCACGGAGCCATGTGTTAATATACTGGACCTGTCTGTTTCTCCCTATGTCATTGCCCACAACTGATAGGAGGGAGGAAAAAATAGCCTGTGCTCTAGATACCCTAACCAACCATCTCAAGGCCCTGAAGTATCTTTTGATCACTCTTGGACTATGAGTTGCAGCTTCATCTCCACTCACAAGGAAGAGTAGTAGTAGGTAATAGTCCAAGGGCCGTACCAAGCTACGAAGTATCCTAGTGATGTCCTTGACCTGGGCCCCAGGGAGGCAGCAGACCTCCCTAAAAGAATGGTCTGTCTGGCATATTGGACCAGCATATGTCCCCTCAGAAGGGAGTCGCCTAAAATTATAACCTGTCTTTTCTTCCTAGTGGGGGTGGTCGGGATGTGGGGTGTAGGCCTTTCTGAGCTTGGCAGCACCTCTGCTGCATCTGGACCATTGTCCGCATCATCCATGAACTGTCCTTCCACGTCCAGAGACTCATACTGTTGTACAGAGGCACATGGGGAGGTGAGGTGGGCAAGGAGGGTGTTTGCTTACTGCCCTGAGCATGGACATGTCTCCATTTGCTCCTTCCCTTTAAGATATTGCCTTCAGCCTGGCAGGGGGAGGATACAGGACCTCCTTGATTTTGTGTTTTTTCTGGTGGCTGATCCAGCCTCTGTCTCAGAGAGGGCAGAACATGGTTCCTCAAATCTCTTTCTCCAACTCCCTGATGCTCCTTATCCTTTCTACCTCTTCTAGTAGCTCTGTCACCAGGTTGAGCAGTTTGTCCACCTGGTCACACCTCACACAGCTGTTCTCCCTGCTGCCATCCGTGACCAGTGTGAGGCTCTGGCACTCTCCGCCAGAGAGTGCATATTCTCTAACATAGTAATTATGTTGAAAATAAACTGTCTTTTTGCTTGTACACTGTGGACATCTAATATTTTTTCTGGACCTTGGAGCTCAGTGTGTGTGTGTGTTTGTGTGTATATGAATGAAACCATGTATTTCTAGAACCTGGACAGTAGTTGCATTATATTTAGCCTTTCTAGCAGATATAAGGTACTTCAACAGGAAAAAAAAGTGTCAGCAGCATGCTCCTTCAATTCTCAGTGTAAGTTGCTCACTGGCAAAAATGATAGTGCTAATTAAAGATTGGAGCAATGGTAGAGATTTTCTATTTATATTTTGACTTATTTCTGGAAGGCAAGAGCGAAGAAAAGATATTTTGTTCAATATAGGCAGCAATCTCTGTCCTCCTGAAATGTATTTTTTTTCTCCCTCTTATATTTGCAACAGATAAAAGTTTTCAGGCCTTAGCTCTGTTGCTCCTTATTCTTCCTCCTTGTTATCCATTCAGAATTTTGTTTTCCTCTATATCTCTGTCTTCCTTTTGTTGTTCTTTCTCTTTTTCATAAAAAGTACATTTGTATGCAGTGTCTGTTATATTTAAACTTCTTTACACAACATATTATTCCCTGGAAATGTTCCACAGGTTAATTCCATTAATCTTTTTTTTTTGTTTGTTTCTTTTCTGCAATGTCTGAAGTCTTGATATTTTCTCCCACCCTTTTGTCACATAGACACACCAATACTCTGCTTTCTGCCCTGCATGATAACACCAAAACATGTGCTATGTGCCCTTGAATAAGTTCTTAGCTCTCTTATGCTCTTCTTGGTACTTTATATTTTAAGCATGAACTGAAGGGTAAATTATGGCATGAGGAGGACACCAGGTAATAAACAGATACTTATTATGTCAATAGTCATCATGAAAATATAAAGTTGTTCAGCAG
>NW_010535462.1:13102-20931 GCF_000687285.1 Phaethon lepturus
CTGTGGGAAACCAATAGATGAAGAGTGGGCGCGCACAGAGCTGATTCCAGGATCATTCCTGTTGTCCAGGAGTGAGGCTCCTTCTATAAACTATTGGGAAAGATAGACAACTCCACAGAGATATTCATCTGTCTGAGATGGAAGAAGTCTCTTTCTATGACCAGAAGCTTAGATTCATATCTCAAAATTTGAAGTATGAAAGTAGATAAAATTAATCTCATTCCTCATATGTAGGTGTAAGCTGGAGTTACAAAGAAGTAGGAAGGCTTGAGGAACCAGAAGAGGTTTTCTTCTTGGGTAGTTAGCTAAATTGGTCATGTAAAGGCCAACACTCCGTGTTGGCCCTGAGTTCAAAATTGGCCTGGTACCTTGTGGGGATGAATGAATGGGGGAAAAAAAAGAAAGTTACATGGAATACTTTCCTTTCTGCTGCAGATAGGTAAAGACAAGTACAGCCTATCTCAGGTCTTGTTGCATCGTTAATATATGCAATGGAGTACAAAGCATTTTCATTAGCTATTCCCAACTTAAACCAAAGGATGTTATGCTGTTTTGTGCAAACTGTTCTGATGGATAGTCAAGGAGAAGCTTTCATTGTAACACAGAAACTTAAAGTGCTATAAAAAAGTAAAAGCAGTATTGTAACAGTGGCGTATCATTGTGCATGTAAAGTATTCAACATTGAGTTACATGGGAGTATCTAACCACCAGCACAGAACTGGAAAGTCTGGGCATGGAACAACGGGGTCCAGGCTGAATCTGGACCATGACAGCAAGGAAATGCTTGTTATACACAGCAGCTTGTGGATGATCACACTGAAGTGAATGGAAAAAATTCCTTTAACTGTAGTGAATTTTTAGATCAGGCCTGCTGTTCCCAGATACCAAAAGTAGAGAAATGGTTTTCCATAAGTCTGTTTCTCTTCTTCCTGATGTACTATAGTTCTCTACATATATTACAACTGTAACTAGTCTCTCATATGTATTCAAATCATTCTTGTTATTCAGTGTGACACAGTAAAACCATTTGATATTAAAAAACAAAAAAGACCAATAAAAAGATTCCCTATGGAACAGAAAATAAAATGCAAAACTTCATAGTACAACTTCTTAACACAGTCTAGAGAAAGAACCTGCCTGAAATAAAGAATAATTCAGGCAAAACCCCAGAGTTTGAAAATAATCAATCCTTTGTAATATAAGGGAACTGGAAATAATGAAATTGGGAAATCCTGAAACAACAGTTTAGCAAGAAGCATTGCAATATGTATATCAGAGGAACATATTTAGCCACCTAAGTGAGTTGGAAAATCTTGAGAGAGTTTATATCAGTTTAAATAAAGCACAGCCTAAACTTTGCAAAATATATAAGTATGAAAAAATATCTTAAATCTAATATACAGTCTAGAAATTTAAAGTTGTTAAATAGTAATATGGTCCAGTCATATTGTTCTTTCTTGGGTTAAAATTGTTTTTATATAAATTATAATTTCTCCATCGATACTGATTAAATGCCTTCCCATCACCTGACCTTTTACAAGAAAATCTGCAATTAGAAAATAAACATTATGATAAAGAGTCATAAAGATGCATTAGTAAATCAGAACTATAAAGATATTAATCTTGGGGAATTTGAGTATTAGGAAATCAATACACTTAAAACAAGGAATAACCAATGAAAGTACAATACTAAACACAGTTAATTACTCTGTATCCTGTGTTTATTTTGTTATAGCTGTTAATAAATGTCTACACCAATTCTATCTACACAAATGTGAGAACAGATTGAAAACTGTTTTGTTCACCATCTGATTTCTATTTATTCAGCATTTCACAGGAGGAAATCTGAATAACAAACAACTTGTCTTACATACCTTGTGTCTGAACTATGCCCAAAGAATCATTTCATAGCCAAAATTACACCCAACTATAGGACAGTGTTCTCTTTCTGGCAACCCTAAACTAACTTCACACAGAGTCTAGCATTTGGCCACAGTGTCCTTTAGGAGCCTCTTTCCTACCCTACCTACTCCAGTTGGAACTCTGGCCTTTCTCTTTTCTCAGACCTAATCTTAATCTCAAAACTTTACTTGCTCTCTAAGATGAGCCCAGCTGTAGTGGGGTGCTGAAAGAAAGCTATGGCTGTCAAAACAATCCTTAAGTGAGGACGTTCATGAATTCAAGGATGCACATAGTGTTAAAGTCTCCATCACTGTAAGAAAAGATCTAGTTTGTGATGACCTGAGTAACCTGAACATATTTAAGTCTATGGGACCTGACAAGATGCATCCCAGGGCCCTGAGGGAACTGGCTGATGTAGTTGCCAAGCCACTCTCCATGATAAAGTCCATGCAGCCGGGGGAAAGCCCACGAGGCAAATACAAGCTGACTACAGATGTCCTTGCTATTTTAAAAATGGTAGCAAGGAGGACCTTGGGAACTACCAACCCGTCAGCCTCACCTCTGTGCCTGGGAAGATCATGGAACAGATCCTCCTAGAAGCTATGCTAAGGCACATGGAGGACAGGGAGGAGATTCGAGACAGCCAGCATGGCTTCACCAAGGGCAAGTCCTGCCTGACCAACCTAGCGGCCTTCTATGGTAGAGTGACCACATCAGTGGACAAGGGAAGAGCTACCAATGTTGTCTATCTGAACTTCTCTAAGACCTTTGACAGAGTCACCCACAGCATCCTTCTCCCTGAATTGGAGAGATATGGGTTTGATGGGTGCACTGTTCGGTAGATGATTAATTGGTTGTATGGTCACATCCAGAGGGCAGTGATCAACGGCTCAATGTCCAGATGGAGATTGGTGATGAGTGGTGTCCCTCAGGGGTCCATACTGGGACCAGTACTGTCTAATGACTTCATCATTGACACAGACAGTGGGATCTCTGAAGAAACCCCACCTGGAGTCCTGCGTCCAGCTCTGGAACCCTCAGCACAGGAAAAGCATGGACCTGTTGGAGCAGGTCAAAAGGAGGGCCACATAAATGATCCAAGGGTTGAAGCACCTCACCTATGACAACAGGCTGAGATAGTTGAGGTTGTTCAGCCTGGAGAAGAGAAGGCTCTGGGGACACCTTATTGCAGCCTTCCAGTACTTAAAAGGGGCTTCTAAGAAAGATGGGGGCAGAATTTTTGGCAGGGTCTGTTGCAATAGGACAAGAGGTAATGGTTTTAAATTACAAGAGGGCAGACTTAGACTAGATATAAGGAAGATATTTGTCATAATGGAGGTGGTGAAACACTGGCACAGGTTGCACTGAGAGGTGGTAGGTACCCCATTCCTGGCAATATTCCAGGTCAGTTTGGGTGGGGCTCTGAGCAACATCTAGTTGAAGATGTCCCTGCTCATTGCAGGGGGCTGTACTACATGAACTTAAAAGGTCCCTTTTTATCCAAATGTTCTATGATTCTCTGATTAAGGCACTGGAGTATCTCACATACAAGGAAAGGCTGAGGGAGTTGTGACTGTTCAGTCTGGAGAAGAGGAGGCTCAGGATCTCATCAATATATACGAATATCTGAAGGGAGGGTGTAAAGAAGCTGTAGCCAAGCTCTTTTCAGTGACAGGACAAGAGGCTTTGGGCACAAACTGAAACACAGATGTTTCCCTCTGAAGATCAGGAATCACCTTTTTACTGGGACAATGATCGAGAACTGGCACAGGCTACCATAGAAGGTTTTGGAGTCTCCATCTTTGGAGATATTAAAAAACCACCTGGACACAGTCCTGAGCAGCCAGGTCTTAGCAGTCATCAAAGCGTATTCACATATAAATTGTTCTCTCAGGTATCCTTGGAAACAATTTTCTTCCTTACATTTTGGATTGGGAAGGAGGAATTTCATATTCGTGAATGCAATACTACAGATTAATGGATTACTCATAATATGCACATCACAAGACCCCTATGAGAAAGGAAAATATGCTTCCTGATCCTACATTTCACTGTAGCAGAGTCTACATGTCTTCTTTCTTGCCATGGTCAGCTCTGCTTTACACTGTTTATCCCTCAAATTTAATTGCCATCCAGAAAATATTTCTCTTAAGGAATACAAGCAAATCAAAAAGCAGTTAATTTCTCCAGCTTAAGGTTTGATGAGTATCATCTAATCTTGCTTATGCCAATATTGCTCATAATATTATGTCCCAGCAGGTAAAAACAGTCATTTAATTGAGGATTAACACAGTATAACATCTGCTCTGTTAAGGTAGGGAATTTTAACTTTAGGAGGATCTAGTATGAACTGCTAGGTCAATATTAGCTATTTACACAGAAATTCATTCTATTCTATGAGCTCAAGGAGAGCTCAGAAAGTGCTTGCCACTCCTGCACTGGCTTCATGTGATCAGATATAGATGTCTACATCTGAAATAGCTGTCTAGACATTTTTGCTCAGTCATTGGAGAGAAACTGACATTTCTAGGCTTGTTTCATTTCATCTTAACACAAATGTCTAAAGTAGATGCAATACATTTATTCAAGATGTGCCTAGTTCTCTACTTATATTCTGTAGATGTGCAAAGTGTAGGTCTTTGAAGTTAGGACAGCTGAATTAAGCTCTTTGTTTCTGAATGATTACTGAACAACACAAAAATAAAATGAACTATGAAAATAGAGTGGAAGGAATTTTGGAGGTGTTACAAACCATACCAGAGGAAAAGTTCTCTGGAAATATGAAAGAGAAATGCAAATTAAATTCAGCTTGACACAGGTAGAGAAAATTAACTATGGAAATATATTACAGAAAGGTGAGCAATTGCTTACTAGGATAAAAACTGAACATGGCAAGAGGATGATTGATTATCAATAGCTTGGAGGACTATGACAAGAGGGCCATATGACAATAGAAATACTGGTTGAAAGGCACTTCCAGAAGTCATTTGGTTAAAACTTCTGCTAAAAGCAGGATCTTTCTGAGCAGTAGATCAGGTCAGTTATGTCTTTGCTTACCTGAGTCATGAATATCTGCAGGACTGGAATTTCCATAGCCTCTCTGAATGTCTTATTCTAGTACGGAACATTGACAGTCCTTTGTGCCATTAACATTTTTCCCCTTAATGTTAAGCTGAATGTCCCAGGACTGGTTTTGCAGTTTTTGAACTTGTTTTTTTTTGTCTGACACCGCTGGTTTAGTTCCCTTATCTTTGTAACTCCCTTTCAAGCAACTGTAGAGAACTATTAGGTTACGTTTCATCCTTCTCTTCACCTGGATAAACAAGCTTAGCTCCCACAGTCTCTTGTTACAGGAGATGTGCTCTATATCCTCCTGATAAACCTCTGCTAGACCTACTTCATTTTCTTCACACCTCTCAAACTGGACATAATAGGAATATTATTCCCACAGCAGCCTCACCACCTGTTCTGGTTTCAGCTGATAAAGTCAATTTTCTTCCTGATAGCTGGTATAGTGCTGTGTTTTGGAATTGGGGTGAAAATAATGTTGATAACATGCTGAGGTTTTTAGTTGTTTCTAAGCAGTCAAGGACTCCTCAGCTTCTCATGCTGGCCTGCCAGCGAGAAGGCTGGGGTGTACAGGAAGGTGAGAGGGGGCACAGCCAGGACAGGTGACCCCAATCGGCCAAAGGGATATTCCATACCATACGTTGTCATGCTCAGTATATAAAGTGGGGGAGTTGGCTGGGGAGGAACTGTGGCTTGGGAATTAACTGGTCAGTGAGTGGTGAGCACTTGTGCTGTGCATCGCTTGTTTTGTATATTCTTTTAATATTATTATTATTTTTATTTTTTTTTTTTTTTTCTGTCCTATTAAACTGTCTTTATCTCATCCCATGAATTCTAATTTTTTCCCCAATTCTTTCTCCCATCCTGCTGGGCTGGGGAAAAGTGAGTGAACAGCTGTATGATTGTTTTAGTTACCTGCCGTGTTAAACCACAACACCAGTACCAGAAAGAAGGGAATAATAACTTCCCTTGATCTTCCAGTCACACTTCTAATGTATTTAGCAGGCAGTTTGCCTTAGTAGTAAGAGAATTTTGTTATGGCTTGTATTCAAAGTACAGTCACAATAAGTTTGAAGTCATTGGCAGCTGGGGTCTTACTGAGCCAGTAGAAAGCTTCACAGACTTCTCCAGGGATCATATTCAGAAAGTAACATTAGAATTTAATGGCTAAAATATGAGACCAGAAATCTAGGCATCACAGTTGTCAACAAAAAGTAAAGGAAAAAAAAAAAGGTTTTGCTTTAGTTAATGCATCTGCAAACACACATCTTTATAATGGAACTCACAGTATCATAGAATGGTTGAGGTTGGAAGGGACCTCTGGATGTCATCTTGTCCAGTTACACTGATCAAGCTCATTCTTACATCTCATTTTTCCTGTGAATGTTATTTCATCTGGACTCTATTCTATTTCAAGATCCATAGAAGAGCGCCAAGAGTTTGCTAGTATTCTGCTGCAGTTTAATTAAGCCTCTAGCCCCATTCTTCAGACCTGGATGGCAGAAGGTGAAACGAGGAGCTGTAGCATTTATTGTTCTTCCACAGGTTTAATCAACATAGTATCAGTACTCCCAGTATTTAGTTGTATGTAGCATACAGATCCCTTTCCCCTCTGCAGATCCTGTTTTGTCTCTGTCCATTTAATGTTTCACTTAGTGACTTTGAGCACCAAGATGTCTAGACTTTTATTCCACGTTAAAACCCTCAGTGATTAAGTATTGGAATAAAACATTTACAGTGTCAACAAACTCTTAATCAAGTTATAATCCTGGATGATTCAAACGGATAATACTTTTTATTAAGTTAAACTTACACAATAATCTTAACATTGCTTGTTTATTTTAGCCATTAATACGTGGCAGGCAATAAAATGCCTGCAGCATTTCAGCTCTGAGTACAACTAAACAAGTAAAATCAAGATCTAAAGATCAGATTCCAAGCTATAGTTTCACCCTGTTAAGAAGGGAAGAAATAGATTTGGTCACATTACAGAGAGGATCTTTTAAAAACCATCTATTTAAAAGGTAATTTCCAGTGATTAAGAAGGTAATTTCCAGTGATTAAGGCCTTAGGAAAAGTTGTACTGTCATACGTGAAAATAGAAGATTGAAAAAAAATACAGAGATGAAAGTGGCAGTATGAGTCTGGCAGGACTTTTGGTAGTCTCAGATTGTACATTTATTATTGTCATATGTTGCCTGCTTCCCAATGTAGCTAGTGAACTTTCTGTTGCTTCTTTTAAGGAGAAGACAGACCAATTTTTCTTCCAAATGAAACTTGATCTTTCTTAATTTCATTCCATAATGTACTGTCATACTTCCTTTTATTAGTCCAGGTAATTTCTTCCCCTCCTTGGTAACTCTGTACTTTGAATATTTGTAGACTATCATACACAGTAGCTTGCTTTTTCATAATCCTTTTTGAGACAGGAAGAGGTGCAGAACTAATTGCTGCATTTCAGCTGTGCTCATGAGAGAATGGGACAAAGACATTTACAGGTGAACGACATGCTATCTTTTCTGTCTGGTCAAAACTGCAATGTATCATGACATTTTATGATTATGCTGATACCAGTATACATGGATTCTTCAGATAATTATATCTTTCTCATCCTTGTCCACTTGAGCTTTTAAATCAGTTTTAAATGTATTGGTATTGCTAGTGGTAATTCAACAATAAATTGTTGTTTGTTCTGTGATTTTTGAGATCACAGAACCACAGAATCATTAAGGTTGGAAAAGACGTTTAAGATCAACAAGTCCAACCATCAACCCAACACCACCATGCCCACTAAACCATGATGTACATGTCTGAAAAATTACTTACTGAATCACAAAATCACAGAATCACAGAATCAC
>NW_010535463.1:0-12904 GCF_000687285.1 Phaethon lepturus
AACCTAGTGATTCTGTGATTCTGTGATTCAGGACAAGTGGCACCCAGTGGCCATGTCCCCAGCGGAGCATTTCCAGCCTCTGAGGAATAGCCTGGGAGAAAGGGCCCTTTGGAAGGATTTACAATGGGACAAACCCTGCTTGCCTGGCCCAAGAGATTTCTGTGTTGTCCCTTCTTTGTCTGGAAATTTAGCTGGTGGCCACCAGCACTGCCCCAATGGAGCTGTGTCGGTTTAGACCAACTGTGGGTTTCTCTGCTCAGTATATTAATGTGGAATGTGAGCAAAAACCTGGAGTCTTCAGTGCAGGAGATGAAGGGCTTGGAAATCGAAAGAGATGGGCATTGCCTGGGAGCAGGGGGAGGTGGGGAAGGGGATGCCCTGTAGTGGATGCTGGGCTTTGGGTACTTTGAAACCCTCTGGTTCGTGATGATCTGCGGTGCTACTGCCCTGCCTGCGAGCTTGCCGCTGCTTCTTGGCGTCTATTCAAACACTCCACACTAATGATCGTTTACCGCGAGCAGTAATGCAAATGTGTTCTCACCACTGATATGAGAAATCTGCCGTTGCCTCAGCTTGCCTTCTGGTTTGACAAGTGCTTTACAGCAGGCGATAACAGGCTCTGACACAGCCGAGACGCTCTTGTAGCGTTTTGTATCTCTGTCAGTTTAGCTGAGCTGACTCGTGATCCATTTTTAGGGCTGATGAGAGATTTTTCCAGGATTTTCCTTTAGCGTGTAGAAGCATTTCTGTGAGATGTTTTCATGGGGCAACAAGCTCTTGTTTGATCCCTAATCATGTGTCCTGGGCGGTGTTGCTCTGGGAGCAAGGCTCTTCTATGCTGCTTCCCACGGGCACAGGCGTCCCCCAGCGTCACGTAGCAAAACTTGGGTTGTTCCTGGTTATGAAACAGACCCAAGTGAGTCTCAAAATAAAGCATAAATGCAGCAAACCTGGCTTCAAGGAGTTTCAGATGCTGCTCAGATGGCCATGAAGTACATGGGGTTTCTAAAGAAGTGAACATTAATAGCCACTCTCTTATCAGAAACATGATATAGCAGAAGGACAAATGCAAATGGATGACAAAAGGCAAATGGCAAAAGGACAAAAGGCAAATGCAAATTTTTGTTATTTTTGTTTTTTACTATAATAAAAATTGCATATAGATTTCCTTGGCATCAAGGTAGCACTAGGGGATAGCTCCTCAGAAAAATAAAGATGGCTTTGCCATGTAATGCATAGCGTGAAGCTCAGGACAATGATTAGCTATGTTAGCTGTCTTGCTGCTGTTATACCAGTGTCGTTTCTCTGCAATAAGAAATACCAGAAAGAAGTCTGCAACTGTTGAAAAATATTGCTTGACTGTATACAGCTGGTTTTGTTTGGGTTTGGGTCTTGTTCAGGACTGATAACATTTATTTAATGACTGGTCCCATTAAAATTGCCATATTGATTCATTTGCCAGGAAAATAAATTGGTGGATGTTTCATATCATACAGTTGTATTGATCTTCCAGAAGCTGATGGGGTGGCAGCTTTCATCATTGGAGAACACATTAACACCTTAATTGACATATTCTGAAAGCTAATTAGAGGTCAGATGCATTCCTTGTGGGAATAATATTTAATTTTGATGTTGACAAAGTGCTCAAAAGCACAAGTCACATGGTGTGATTTAACAGTGATTAAAACTTAGGTCCAGACATAGACAACTTGAGGAAACTGCCAAGCAGCGAGACTAGAAAGAGCGAAGACCTAGATGTGTATAATTACTTTGTGCTCTGTCACATATACACACATCTCTGTCTATCTGTCAGTCAGTGAAATATCTGGAGAATGGTTGCAGCACTTTAATTATTCACTGTCAATCACCCTCTAAGCAGCACAGACATGTGTGCGTGCGCGTGCCATGTGCAGCCTGGTCTAGAAACAAGTTGGAGGAGAGGTTATTAAGGTCACACAGATAAGTACAGGTGAGTCAGGAAACCTTAACTCTTCCATCTGTGGTATTTTGCAGTGCAGCTTCTCTGATATGATCCTGTTTCTCACCTTATAAAATATAACAACTATTTTTTCCCATAACTCATGTATCCCATCTCCCATGAATACGCTTCTCACTGCTCACAGGGCAGAGAAAGAGGGAATGACATGGGGACCCTGTCCCCACAAAAACCCTCTGGTGAGCACACAGTGTGCCTGGGAGGGTTAGCTCAGATGTAGCCTTCTTCATCTCATCAGATGGATCCCACCACTAATTTTGCGCTGTCTGATCGTTTGTATACCTGCCTCCAAATTTGCTATGAAGAATTATCTTCCAAAATTCTTCCAGTGCTTTGGATGACTCTGGCAAAGGATTCCCTGCATTTTCAGTTTAATACTTTTGATTTTTTGTTTTATTTCTCTAGAGGAGAGATGGTCATGATGACGAGGTTAAAGGGTTTCATTGAAAACTGCAGGTGAGCTTTACCCGCAGCATGTCCATTCTCCTGTAAAGAGCAAAGTCAAGCAGCTTGGCCTTCTTCTTGTGTGCTTCTGCAGCGTCTGCTCTCAGCCTCTCACCCACAGATTGAAAAATTTTCTTTTTATTACTGTTGAAGGCTGCGACTGTTTTTCAATTTTCTTTCATTTGTGGCAGGTACAAGCTCTATTTGTTTTTCTGTAACTGATTCCTGTTCTCATTTCTCTCCTCCTGCCTTCAGATGAGCTTTGCGCTCTGCAGAGCTCTGTCAACCTCTGCAGGAGTTGGAGCTTTGCCTTTGCAGCAGCTGCCTCTGCCCAGCTGCCAGTGCCTGCCCGCGGCACCCCAGCATCTCCTCTCCTCTCCTCCCGTGGGACCCACTCATGCCGTGAACCGCACTGGCGCTTGGTGGGATTTCTTCATTCGTTTTCCTAGCAGCATGCCATGCTCCTGTGCTGCTTTGTCTTTGAGAGCGGGCAAATGGTGGGTGTGTGCTCAGGGCAGGCTGAAGTGTTTGCAAGTGTCTCTGACACTGGATGGGTTTCTCAGTTTCCAATCTGCTTGCCTGCAGCAGGTAACGCCGCTTCCCCAGGGTGCTGTTCTGCATCTCTTATGGCTCTAGTAAGGTCGCTCATCCAGGTTAAGGAGCCGAGCAGGCATCAAAGAAAGCTCTCGCTAGCTCCTGCATGCTCAGTTACCTTCCTATGAGCTGAACTTACCTTCATTTCTGTGTTGCTTCTGCTCTGTCCCTCTTGATTTCGTCAAACCCCAGTTGTGCCTCCAGGAGCTCATGTCAGAGAGGGAGTCTGGAAAAGCAGCGTTGTCCTGCAAGGGACATTGCTGGCCACTGGCATTGGTCCTCTGGTCTGGCAGGTGGCTGCAGCATCCTCTCAAGATAATGCTTCTTACTTTCTGCTAGTACTTGGCCTCTTCCCGCTCTCAGATGTAATCTTATCTCGGGGCAGCTGCAAGTGGAGAGAGAATCTCCTCATTTACAGAAAGGTCTTCTGTTTCTGCCCAACTACAAAAAGTCATCAAGAAAAGATTTTGTTTCTGTTAGTCTGGGCAAGGAATTGTTTATGAAACTAAATTCATGTTTTCTCCTGGCAATGCTCTCTTTTGGTAAATCTTCATGAAGCCGATACTGCCATCCCTTTTCCAATGGCTTCTCATTTTATCGTGAGCACAGTCTTGTAGCAATTGACCTCCAACGTTGACTAGTTCTTGGTTTGGGTAACCTGCAGGCTTTCCTCCTTCTCAGCTGGAGCTGATCGTGCTTCTCAGCCTCAGCACAGGGACAACAGCTCTCAGCACCTTTTTCCAAAGTCCTCTGAGACTTGGGGCTCCTCTTACAGCAGTAGTTCCTGAGCTGGAGTACATTACCAGTGGCTTCACTAACAGGCTCCATCCTGCCTGGCCAATGGGACTCACAGGAAGCCTCTGCTGGAGGAGAACCTGGAGGTGAGCAGGGTCCCCCGGCCAGTCCTGGCAAGGTGGCTGTGGGTGCCATGGAGCTCTGTCCCTGGGGGGGCAGGATTGACCAAATCATGCCCCCATCTCCCTTGCTGGGAACGGGGATTTCTGGTGCTCCAGAGCCTCTTGGCATCAAACGGCGCTGTGCCCTGGTCTGCTCGCTGTAGAGCTTAATGGATCAGATGCCTGTGGCTACAAATGAGCTGTACACAAATGGAGTCTGATGTAAAGAAAATGCATTTGTGAAAGTCTGCTTGCAATGACCGATGGGGCGGGCAGGCAACGCCTGAGTAAATCCTTTGATGCTTGCAGGTTTGCTGGTGTGACTGAAAGCCTGCAGAAGGTGCCAGCCGGGGAGCAGCTTTCAGCTTTCCAGTCTGGGTTCCTGCACTAGGTAATGAGATATCATTGAACTGAAATGGCTGTTAGAGACCTGAAAGAAGAGCCAGACTGAAATTATTCACCTCGCAACAGGTGAAATACCTTCTACAGTAACTGTGCTTTAATATGCAAGCTGCGTTTCTGTGCATACGGGTGGAGCTTCGGTGTGCTGCTCTCCGTCCCACCGGGGATGCAGCTTAATGGCAAATGGGCTACGGCAGAGGTGACTTGAGAGCACGAGCCTCGCTGGGGCCGTGGGAGCATGCAGGTGCCTATGGGTCGCTGCTTTTGCTGAGAGGTAGGAACTAAAAAACTTTCCGGATCTGGGCCTGCCTCCTTAGCCAGGATGGATAAGAAGTGTTTCTCGTATCTGATGAAGGCCTGGGATACACTGTCTTGATTAAAATAATAGGATATGACCCTTGGTAATTCCAGTTATTACCTGTGTTCAAGACATGGGAATTATGGACTGAATACCAAGCTGTCCAGTTTGGTCTCTGGAGTGCTGTGAGTTGCAGGTGGGGTGAAAGGGTTTGCGGGAGTAGTTGCAGGCACACACTTCATTGGGAAATTAATTTTTTTTTCCTTTGGAATGGCAGTTTGAGCCCATACCTGTCTTCTGTTAGGAGAAAGAGGGAAGCAGTTTTACTCATTACTTTCCTTCCTCTTTGAAAAGCAGCTTTCCAGAAGAAATGGCGTTGGGGCAGGGTAGGAGGTAGAACTGCCAACACAGGTAACAGTGTCTTGGTCCTGAGGAAAGAAAGCAAAGCAAAACCAAATGTCATGCCAGATCAGCACTGCCTGACGGGATGTAAAGCTGAGGTCTCCAGGCCCTGTGACATCTGCTACGGTGCTGTGTGATGGGTTCCTGCAGGGCCCCCCACCTGCCCCGGTGAGCTGTCTCGTCCTGGGTTTGCAAGGTTGTGGCTGGGATTCCTGCGTGTGCCCGTGCTCCGTGCAAGGCATGCTCAGGCAGGTTCCGCACCCGCAGCGCATCAGACCCACTGCGTACCTGAGGGCTGTGCACGTGTTGCAGACAGACGCGCTGGGGCTGCCAGATGACCCTGGAAACGCAGCTCATCTCAACCTGGGGACAGCTGGAGAACATCTGCTTGCTGCAGAATGTTAACTCACTGATTTAGTAGGTGACATCATTGTGACATTTTTCCTCTCCAGATCATGGAGAGTCTCACCACCATCCTGGTGACACAGCAGCTGGCTGTGCTGGCTCTCCAGTGGAAATTGAAACTATTTTCTACAACAGACAAGTTAGCTTTTTTGCAGTGTTTCTTTTACATCACTTTGGGATAACTCAAGGCTCTGGAGAAGACATTTATATTTTCTAAGTATGCAGGATGTCTAAAAGGTGAAAGAACTGGTGTTCCTGACAGGAATTTGCTGGGTGTTTGGAAATAGTTACATAGTTCTGTAATGCTGCATGCTGTATAATACAGTCTTGAAATTATCATAGTTGGGTTTTTTTCACATATATGTCACAGAGTTTGAAAGTAAATTTTTTGTGGATTCACTATCGTGGAAGGAACCAGTCAGTCAGTCACTCAGCCACTATGTTGGTTTTGACTACCAGTTGTCAGTGCTCTTTAAACAACAAGGACTATGTCTGCTTTGACATATTCTCAATGAACAGCACGGGATTCATTAAAACATTGTAAAACCCCTATGTGCTGGTTCTGGCTGGGATAGTTAATTTTCTTCATAGTAGCTGATATGGGGCTATGTTTTGGATCTGTGCTGGAAACGGTGTTGATAGCACAGGGATGTTTTCATTATTGCTGAGCAGCGCTTACACAGAGTCAAGGCTTTTGCGTTACCTATTAAACTGTCTTTATCTCAATGCATGAGTTTTCTCATTTTTAGCCTTCTGATTCTCTCCTCTGTCCCACCACAGGGGAACCAGCAAGCAGCTGTGCAGTGCTTAGTTGCTGGCTGGGGTTAAACCATTACACCATAGTGTCTTGGATGTGGTTTTGTTCAGAGCAAGAGAAGACCTAGCATTGAACAATTAAGGCAATTAAATTCTAATTTGGATTTAAAAATACTTTGAAATTTTTAATGCTGTGTTTGAATAAGAGTTATAAATAAGTATTCATATGAAAATCCATCTTCTTGCCCAGGGTATAAACGTCCAATATGAAATATCAGAGTGAGGAATATGGGTTCCCTTGGACAGAGTGTCTCAGTCTAAGTGTTGTATAACTCATACTCTGCTCCTGGTGTGGTGGCATAGAAACTGTTCTTTATATATAACTTTATATAGCTGCTGTATATAACCTGCTATAGCTTAACTGCACCAATTTAAAAAGCAATGACAATTTATTCCCTAGTGTAGTCCCTGATCAAAGTTGGAGTCTCCATTTTAGGTGTTAAATATTTATTCAAAGTGCAGATCATACATTTCTGGTGATGTGCAGGGAATTTCTGATAAAGCACCGTTCCACACTGAACACCAAAATGTCTCCTACCTCCTGCTTTTTTCTTTTTTTTTCTTTTTAAGCAAAGTAATTGAACATAAAATAGAATTATACCAGTCCTTTTACGAGGAAAGCTTTAGCTAGCACTCCACTTTTATTGCCTAAGTGTGCAAGTCCAGCAGGTGTGGGATGCTGAGTGTGTGCCTCCTCACCATGCTGGGTCTCTTGGTGCCTCTCCTGGGGGTATGTGTTGTTTGTTGGTAGCACTGTGGGTTTGCTCATTGCCCCTGGCCATGCTAGTGCTGTCTGCCTGCTCTCTCCAGTGACGGTACCTTGATGCCCCTATTAAGGACAAGTGCTCCTTTGTGTGCCAGACGGAAAATGGACAAGGAATAACCAGTGCATCCGACTGCTATCTCAATGGGCAACGTGAGCAGACACCTTCCCTACTCCAGTGTAAAGACAAGGAGGGGTGAAGGGTGAGAGACAGGCACCCCCAAAGGAAAACTTAAACTGATCTGAGATACCTGTCCAAAGTAAAAGGGGTAAATCTCGATGTGTTTTGCTCTCCATTTTCTGCAGGTAGAGCCTGGAAAAACAGGTGACTAAATTTAGATGGCTGAAGTTAGCTGAGCTGAATCAGTCTAAGTGAGTGCCAAGGACACACAGGACATCCGTGCAAAGGTGGAAGGAATAATCCAGGGCTTTTAGCATTAGATCATTTGTAGCTCAACATTCACCTGGAGGAAGATTGCCATTTACTGATCAACCCATGGTGCTTTCTGCAGTGGTGACCAATGTTCTGGCTCAGGTGAAATTTTGCCTCCTGACAAAACTGGGAACAGTATCTACTGAGGTAGGTCATGTGTCTAGCAAAATTATTGGTTTTGGCAGAGGGACTCCATTTTCATAGTCTTTCATAATTTTCTTTCTTCTGAGAGCCTTATTCTTTATCATTTCAACCCAATAATACGGAAATGTATTTTATTTCTTCATATACCATGCAGTATAAAGAGCTGAAAAAGCTCTTTGATTTACTGTTTTTTCTTCTTGCACCCATGACATTGAGTCAGGGAAAGGGAACTTATTGACTTTGTGGTCAATAAATGACCAATTAGTTAGGTGATGCCAAATCAAAGAAATGGAAACTCTTATTCCATATGCTTGTGAACAAATCACAGAATAATTTAGGTTAGAAGGGGCCTCTGGACATCATCCAGTCCCACCCCTTTCTTGAACTGTTCCAGTTAGGTTAGGTTGCTCAGTCCAGATGGGTTTCAAACATCTCCAAGGATGGATATTACATAGCCTCTCTGGGAAACCTGTGCCAGGAATGACAGAAAGCAAAAACATATGTATACAGACCTGGGGAACACCCGTAAAAATGGGACAGGACTGACAGTGCAGTAGGCAATGACCTCAGCTCTCCAGCTTAGCTACTGAATTATAGTTATCAAAAATATTTTTCAAATCTTGTTCCTAATGACACAAAACACTCTATTTAATCCAGAAGCATTTCTATATGTGTCCTGGTTTTGGCTGGCATAGAGTTAATTTTCTTCCTAGTAGCTGCTATAGTACTGTGTTTTGGATTTAGGATGAGTATAAAGTTGATAACACATGTTGATGTTTCAGTTGTTGCTGAGCAGTGCTTACATGAAGTCAAGGACTTTTCAGCTTCTCATACTGCCCTGCCAGTGAGGGAGGCACAAGAAACTGCAAGGGGACACAGCCAGGAAAGCTGACCCCAATTGGCCAAAGGGATATTCCATACAATACGAGGTCATGTTGAACAATAAAGGTGGAGGGAGTTGCTCAGGGAGTGGCGGACACTGCTTGGGAACTAACTGGTCATCAGTCAGCAGGTGGTGAGCAATTGCATTATGCATCAGTTGTTTTGTATATTTTTTTATCATTATTATTACTTTCCCTTCCTTTTCTGTCCTATTAAATTGTCTTTATCTCAGCCCATGAGCTTTACCTTTTTTTCTGATTCTCTCCCCCATCCCACTGGTGTTTAGCTGCCTGCCTCGTTAAACCACAATGATATGCTATCGAACTAACAGTAAAGCATGGCAATTTCTAAGCTTCAGGTAGCCTTATTTAGATGTGAACTTCAAATATTTAACCACTGCGTAGTCTCTCGTTAAATAGAAGTCTCATGTTTGCAAGACTAAAGGTGAGGGTCATGCTCTGTATCTGATTAAATTAATGCCAGCTCTGACTCTGAGGATCAATCCTTGAATGAGTCTATAGGAACAATTTATCATTACAGGAGTGAAGCATCATCTTCTTTCTTACATAGCAGAGGTTAGGACAGGAACTCATTGACCTTCTCCAGAAGGAGAACTGGGGCACATTGAGATTCTGATCACTGTCATGTCACTGGAAATTGAGAGAAAATCCCCTGAAATGACATTGGAACAGAGCAGCAATAAGCAACCTGAGAATGAAGCCCATAATCTCCTTGTCCCTGTGCTATACATGTTTTCTCTGTGCCCTAATTGAAGAACAAAATCTTAATTTGTTTGAGAAAACCAAAAGCAGCTGCTGTAGTTAATTTATTTGGGAACACATAGGCTGATGAGCTGGTGGAGGATGTTATCACTGTCCTTTTACAAGGAGACAGATAACACCGTGATGTATGCAAGAGCCAAACTGTGGCATGTAGGTTAGGAATGAGATGGCTTTTTTGATTTCTGCAAAGCACAGTGGAAGGCAGCTCTCTGAGGATGACTGAGACGTGGGGAGCAATGGGAACTGAAGGTTACAGGAACTTTCATCAGCACGTTCCCTCTGCATCTGCTTGCAACATTAGCCACTACTCTGCATCTTCAGAGGAGAGCCATGAGGACCAGACACCCACCCAGGTTATTGGAAATGCTCTTATTTCTGTGCTCAGAACCATCACCACTCACCCCCTCACCCACTTGTTAGTAGATCTCCATTGTACACTATCATCTTTGGTTTAATTTTAGTTAATTTAAACTTATGCACTGAGGACACTGTGTTAACTGGTACTGACATGGTGCTGAGTCATATACATGCTCTTGCTGGACCTTGTCTTGGTTGTCCTTCAGCAGGTTGGCTGTAGTTCACTTTTAACCATTTCATCCTATAGCTGATTCTATGCACAAGGACTTAACTGATCTTTTTCCTCACTTTTTGGATACACTGATGCCCAAGTTTTTAGAGAATTACTGCAATGGTAGAAAAGTGACCTGCTCTGGTGAAACAGTCTGCCTGGATAATGGCACAAAGGAGATGGATGAGGCAGAGTTTACTTGAAGGTTTCTCATAAGGAAGCAGAGAAAAAGATTCCACGAATGTTCAGCTTGTGTCTTGTCAGCTTCTGCTTGCCCTGTCAATGTCTTTTTGGTTTGTGTTGCTACTCTGCCCTGATGTCCTTTGGGCATTAAAAGAGTAGAAGGGTACAAGGTCATAAGCATATTGCACTAAAAAATACATTAGGCAATGTGATGAGTGCTGCTGGGACTTACTATAGCTCTTTACTGTGGGGGTGGTTAAACAGAAATAATCAGGCATTTAGGAAAAATAAGGTAAAGACTATTTCAGAAGAAATATTGTCAGAGCAGTATTCCCCCAGGTGGTAGGAGCCTCATGTTGAGAAGAGTCCCGCTCCAGTAAGCCAAGGGAAGATCAGCAAGTACCAGAGCTGCTTGAGCATCACTTCTGGTTTTGCTTCAGACCTCTACATCCCAGATTATCACCAACCCTTGTGGCCCCAGGCTGGGTTTGAATGCCCTCCTCTGTGGTTAGTAGTGTCTGAGCACAGACTTCTCTGGTGGGGCTTGTGGAGTTGGGCCCCTGAGCCTAGGGGTAATCTCTCAGAGCTGGCATCATGTGAAAACTAGGTATTAGTCACTACCCAGCTGTGATCTCCTTTGTAGGTAGCTGGGCATGTGTGTGTAAATAATGCAGACGGGATTTGGCCTTTACTGTCTATCTGCTCTTTTGTTTAGGTCTCTACACACATATAAATATATTTCCTATCACATGCAATAGGTGGTTTCTGAGGCTGCACAAATATCACGGCCTCGTGCCACAGACTTGGGGCCTGGGTGGTCTTACCTCACCATTACCTCAATGCTTTGGATGAGTTTCAGTGGCAGCCTTCCCTGGGCTCTGCGCATGGGAGGGCTGTGGAATGTCCATGTCCATGTCCATGTCCTCAGCCTCATCTGTTGTCTTCTCTGAGCAAAGCCCAAGGGCCAGTGCTAGGGTGAAATGGGAGAAGACTGCAATGCTGGTGTTGCACCTCTCGTTGGGTTAATTAGGCATTTGAGTAAAAATGTCTGAATTGTCTCAGTGACTTGGGCTAACAGCTGTCTGCCACAGGTATCTCAAAAATCACCTCTGTAAATGGGTCTCAGGAGCCTCAGCTAAAAGTACATGTTTGAAAGTGTTATCCTTCATGTTTAATGAATAAGAAATCAACACAATGGGACTGATAGTGCCGTTGGAAGGAAGCATAGACCGAATACAGAGTCGAAAGGATCGTCTTCTACCTCACCATCACACTGGGCAACGCTGTTCCCTTTCTGGTCCCAGTTTGCCCTCTGTTCCCTGTTCAGGCTGTGTCTAAGCTGTGAATGCTTAAAGGCTGAGGTTAGGTTGTATTTACCTGCTTGATGAGGACCTCATTCAGTGGGGCACACCCTTTGCCTGAGGTTTCCAGGTGCTATGGTAGTAAGGATCCCTCTTCATCTTCCAGTTACCAACACACTGATTTTTCTATATAAGCACCGAAAGAGATGGCAGTGGCTACTCCTAGTCTCTGGCTTACATGGAGAGGAAACCTGTCACCTGTTCATTTAGCTGGATTTACAATATCCCAAAGACTGTGCACATGGGACAGATGACAGTTGTTTGACAAAAGGCCCAGCAATTAAATCCCCCCCCTATTGCACCCTCTGCTTCAGATAAAACGACATTAGGAAGCATAAAACAGCAAACTGTATAATTACATAGTTAATTGTAGCTAATGATCAGAGAAATGGATAACCCTTGGTAGCATAGAATCAGCCACTGGTTTCCCCACTTATTTTGTTCCTGATGAAAAAAGAAGTAGTAGGAAAAATGTTGTCCTCTAACCCACAGTCCCATATTTGCTCGTAGCCCATTGGGTAGCATATTGTATCATATCAAAAGAGCATTGGATTGTGGCTGGACATGCCATACTCTGGGTTTCAATAGAAAATAGTCCTGCAAAGCCCCCTTTGTTCTCACCTCGTTAGCTATCAGAGAACAAAAATTCTCAAAAAATCCTTTTCGCCCCCTTCTCAATTATATTAAAACACCTCAACACTAAGCCAAATCACACCTCACATAGTCTAAATGGAGCACATGGGCTCCAGGAAGGGAATTGTCCCAGAAGATATCCTCCTTATGATCTAAAGTCCA
The DNA here is from genome assembly GCF_000687285.1 of Phaethon lepturus. NCBI lineage: Eukaryota > Metazoa > Chordata > Aves > Phaethontiformes > Phaethontidae > Phaethon > Phaethon lepturus. The sequence goes on from NW_010535463.1 coordinate 12,165, forward strand.
GCAGAGGAGTGTGGCAAATTCTCCATGTATTAAAAACAGATTGAAAAGTAGAGCTGCAGAAATATTTAAAGTCTATTGTACTGCAATGTCTCCTTATCTATTAGATGCAACTTGAATGTAGCCTGTCAGCTTGAGTTAGCTCTGCAGTGAATCTTTTTTGTCATTCTAAAATCTGTAAATCATGAAGGCTATATACTAGGAAAGTGGGGTTTTTTTAACCCACTTCATAAAAGAGCCCTGCAGGCTACCATTTGGAAAGAGCCTAGGCTTCTGTAATCTCATTTGAGCCCTAATGTGATAAAATTAGGAGCTATGAGATGTGAATCTTAAGTTCAATCTTGATGTTGGCACAAATGAAAGTATCTGTCTGATTAGGCAGTTAAACAAGAAGAGATGACTCAAAATATCCTTTCCGTTTCAATAACTCCTGTGAGATTAGGGGCCCTTTGAAGACGGTGTCAAACTCCGTTTTACTTTAATACACCTCCATTTAATTGAAACGCTGTCAAAGAGGATGAAAGCAGTTGTAACCCAAGGAGTCTTGGGTGCGTTCCAGCGTTGCACTGAGACTTTAAGACGGTTGAGGGATTAGGAGTGACAGACCAGTCCCCTGAGCAGTTGGTTTTTATACCCCATCTTTCTGCTTTCCGAGTCCCACTGGGTTTCTCCTGTCTGGTGCCATGTGTTTTGTAGGTTGGCAAATCCTCTGTGTAAGTCAGAAGTGCCGCTCAGCCGGAAGA
>NW_010535463.1:12935-38305 GCF_000687285.1 Phaethon lepturus
GTTATCGAGCAGCGCTGAGCAGGGCGTGCCAGAAAAACTCACCTCCAGCTTCTCCTACTCCACCCTCTTGGTGAAATCAGATGCGCTGCTGTGATTGCCTTTATCAGGACCCTCAGCCGGCACAGGGGATATGAGTGTGTGTTCCTCTGCGCCCAGCAGACTGTGGTCTCCCTTCCTCCTACGGCTGCAGGGACCGCGCTCTGCCCGCAAGTCCCCTGCGCCTCCGGTGCTGCGGGGAAGCTGCCTGGCTCGTCAGATGCACATGCAAGGGGAGGTCACGGCCAGCTCGCTGTTGGTAATGACGCTAAACGCGCCGAGCACGTGCTCAGTGCCGCTCAGACTGGCAATGAGAATCTGGCTGCCCCCTCGGGAAGGGTGACGTGCTGACAGCAGGCAAAGTAAACGCTGAAAGTGCTTGGCAAAGGAGATCCCCATCTTGCTTAAAAATCTCTCTGTTCCTCTGTGTTACATCGAGTTATTTGTCCTGCTTTGGATATGGAATAAATGGCTCTTGTTCTCCTGCCTTACACTGCATCCTGAACATCTTGTTCTAACTGCTTTGGGCTTCCTATAGTTTCTGTCAGGCTGAACAAATAAAGTGGGGAAAAAGTGCCATAAAATCCCAAACAGATTTTTCAACCAGCTCCATTATGTTGTCTGTGCTTGGCTGGGATATGTTACTGTGCTGGGTGGTATTACTGTGAGAGTGTATTGTGCTCCTTGGACAGGGTTGAGCCAGTGCTGCTCCACAACAGAGCTTTGCACAGGCGGAGGCCGGTGTGCCTGGACAGGGTCAATTCTTTTGACCAGTTTGAGTCCTGCTTTACTTGATGTGCAAACAGTGTATTCCAGGAAGATCTAGAGAATATCTGCAGCAGCAGACTCAGCTGAACTGGGTAGACTAGATCAGGCAGGATGAAGGGAGACCAGAGATCACCTCTGAATGCAAGTGAATGAACAAGCATGAAATCTTGCAGAGATAGAGGTCCTCAGTGGATGGGCAGAAAAAAAAAACTTAAAGAAGTTGGGAGATTCAAAGTCAATGTAGAAGTACTTTTTGTCACAGTTAGATTGTAAACAAACACTCAAATGCTGGAATGATGTGATGTGAACTAAATTTAAAATTTATCTAATGAGCTCTGTGTCCATTGAAGTCCTCTCTTTAAACTGCAAGGCTTCTATAGCAGGTTATCTGCTGGTTTGGAGTTTTTCCTTCAGACCTTTAGGAATCCACATGAGGTACAGAAACATATTCATAGCTTTTGTATTGAATATTGATCACTATTTTGCTTCTGTACATGGAAACATTTGTGGTTTCGTAGAACCATAGAATCTTTGGCTTGGAAGGGACCATCAAAGGTCACCTAGTTCCAACCCCCCTGCAATGAGCACAGACATCCCCGACTAAATCAGGTTGCTCAGAGCCCCGTCCAACCTGTCCTGGAATGTTTCCAGGGATGGAGCATCTACCACCTCTCCGGGCAACCTGTGCCAGTGGTTCACCACCCTCATTGGGAAAAATTCCTTTCTTATATCTAATGTAAATCTACCCTCTTTTAGTTTAAAACCATTACCCCTTGTCCTATCGCTTCAGACCCTGCTAAAACATTTGTCCCCATCTTTCTGATAAGCCCCCTTTAGGTACTGGAAAGCTGCAATAAGGTCTCGTTGGGACCTTCTCTTCTCCAGGCCAAACAACCCCAACTCTCTCAGCCTGTCCTCACAGGAGAGGTGTTCCATCCTTCTGATCATTTTGGTGGCCCTCCACTGGACCTTATCCAGCAGGTCCATGTCTTTCCTGTTTCAATACATGTTACAGCAGCTACCCCAGCTTTTCAGTGAGAGCAATTCGGCTTGTACTGCCTTAGAAATAATCAGTTGGCATGTTTTTAATGAAAGTGTTTAATTACTGACGTGTCCAGAAATAGGAGGGAAGAAGGTGTAATCTTCTTCTTCTGAAGTAATCTACAGAAATAAATAAGGATTTGTGACCACATATTTACTGGATTGCATGAAATAAATTGAATGAATAAAATTGAATGACTAGCTCCACAAACTCAGCCTTAAATTCCCGTTTACTGTGTGATCATTAGTCAAACCAATATTTTCACTACCTATTTTGATCCAGATGCTGTAATGCTTACTCTACAGAGTGTCTTTGTAAAGTTATCTGGAATTTTATCAAAGTTAGGATACATAAGGTCAAGTTTGTTGTCTGTTACTTATTTATAAAGAAATAAAAATGTGCCAGTCCCCTCATAGTGCAAATAAATACATAAATAAATAAGCAATATTGACCTGTTCCCTGTCCTAGAAAGCATATGCTCTAATCCAGACGTGAAGAATGGTGAGAGCATTACACACCATGGAAAGAAGACAAAGGCAGGCAAGTCTTACAATGAGAAGAAGTAGGTATGTCTCTGTGCTTCTGTTACATATATTAATTTTTATGGGCTTGAATTCTTGGGGTGATGTGGAAGGCAGTGGGTTTTGAGAAGGCATCTGACTGAGGAGAGATTATTAAGACCTCTCCTCTTTTTTGATTCTTCCAATGTCACTTCTTGGTATCGTGACTAGTATGCTGATCTGTTTGTAGAAGATACTTTGGCTGAAGAATCAGTGTGATAATCTTCTGATAATCAGTATTAGCCAGAAAGTCTTATATTGTGCCTTTCTTGTTTGTCTGATGGGTCTTTGTCTCTAAGTATCAATGCAGTAGATCTGTCTGTGGTCGCAGCCTTCCTCGGGGCACCTCCTGGGCAGGTGAGACCTGTCTGCCTCTGCCCAGCCTGCATGGACCTAATTAATCCTGTGTGAACTGGATAACCAAGGTAATATTTCATTTTTCCAACATTTTGATGGAAGGCAGAAACTGATGAAAACCATAGTGGCAACTACTCTCTTGCCTTGGGCTATGTGATTAGCGAGCTAGTTAATTATTAGGTATGCTAATTAACATGGGAAAAAATAATTGGTTAATACAACTGGGCAGGAGGGGGGCAGGCAGCATACACAGTGTCCAACATCATGTACAAGGTGAAGCCCAAAGGGAGGAACCAGAACATGTAGGAGATGAGTAGTCAGCCACAGACCTGCACATTGACTGATCAGGGTGACGTCCTGTGCCCCAGGTCCTCAGTACTGGAGAGGTCTACATGAGGCTCATGGGACTGATGCTCTGAGGTGTGCTGCATGTGTTCTGTGAAACAGGAATGGCTGTCCAAAAATGACTTGTGCACCATGATGTGTCTCTCTGCAAGGCATAGGGGAAGATGTATGCACGATGGAGAGCAGCAGCAGGGGCAGCATGCTGGACAGGCATGTAGCTATGCCAGTTAACAAAGGTCACTTCAGATGGGGATGTGTTTTAAATTATTTCCTTCTCCAGGACCAAAAGATAATTTCTCAGAGACAAGGGAAGCAGCTTCATCAGACTGGATTTACAGTTGGAAGCTTTTCCTGGAGGTTAGTACTGCCAAAAAAAAGGAGCAGGGATCAAGCCTCCATTTTACAATCCGGTAGTTAGGATGAGAGAGATGCTCCTTCTGTCATGCAGAAGACCAAGGCCAAATTTCTCCTTGCCTGAAGAAATTCAGTCCACTTCAGCATTAAATAAGTGATTTTTGCCCTATGCATGAAAAAAATCATGGGATGAGAGAGCATGCAAGTGAATGCCCGTGGCACTTGTGTTCTCACTTGAAAGATTGGGGTTCCGGTCTCGGCTATATGAACACTTTACACATTGATGCAATGACTGCTTGACATAAACCACCCTGAATATGCCCCTCTCAGCAAGCCTGGCAGCTGGGCCCCTGTAGATAAGGCTTTTCCACTGAGAGATAGGGAGTAGATTTGAATTAGGTTTAATTAGATTTTACTTTCCCTTGTTTGGAATAGCTTCACAGATCGAAAAAGGATAGTGAAGTTTTTTATTTAAAAAATCCTTATGCGATTAAAATTTATAGGCAAAGTTTCATGTTTCTGTATTATGGCACTTACCTGGCATATCATTAACGCATATGGATTCACGCAGGGCAGCAAGGATGGTATTCAGGGGACAGCTCACAGAAACATAGCACTGTTATGGCAGCCATTGAACATGCTGCTGGCAAGGATTTTTACAATTTTATTTTTCAGGTGCAACATATTTTTTCATTACATTTCTAATATAGATAGATTCACCACTTCTGTGTTCTCTGTAACGGGAAGGTACAATTTTGATTCATTTTGTTTTACAACCACCCATACAGATAGCTGAATTCCTTCTGCCTAGTTTTGAGTATAACAGTTACACCATTTTTATTTTTGTTAATCACCCTGAGAAAATAACAAAATGTCTTTTCAGTCCTTTGAAAACATCTCTCTGGTTATTTTTTAAAAATAATTATTTCTGCTTATCAGAGGAATTTTACAATGCATCAAACACAAACTATTTGAGTTTAAAGAGAAGCAATTTCATGATTTCTTTAAAAATAAGTTGAGAAGTCAGGCTATCATTCTTTCTTTTATTTTGACAACCTTGTTTATGTTGATTAGCACTGTTCTTGACTCCATACGTACTGCCACCAAAGTTAATATGAAAAGGAACATGTGTGTGGCTCAGTTCAGAAGAAAAATGAGGATTGGGAACGTGCTCCTTCACCAAGCAGTGTCACGACCAGAGAAGGAGCCGTGATGAAGTGACCAAGCATGGCACCAACCTGAATGCACCAAAGATGATATACCAGCCTTCCCTTTTTAAAGTTTTGATGTAGAAGTAGTCCTCTGTCTAAGTGAAACTTCTTTTCTCTTTTCTGTCTACCTCTTCGGCAACTCCGTGGATGTCCCTGATTCAACAGATTGCAAACCGGTGTCCTGCACTGACCATCAGGCTTCTTTTCTCTTTTCTGTCTACCTCTTATTGCAAACCGGTGTCCTGCACTGACCATCAGTCCTCCATGTGGCCACCACTCCCCAGCTTCGTCCGCTTGGCAGCCCTGCAGGTAGTGGTACCTCTCGGCTCTGTGCCATGCTGGGGCTTATTTTGAAGCTTACCTTTTGCTGAAGCTGCAACCTGTCCTGGTCTGGAAAATCCCCAGGAGATTCCCAAGGCTCAGCTCTCTCTGTGGCTCAGTGCGTAGGTTTGCTTCCTAGAGATTTCCCCATCTATTTTAAGATGGAAGAAGTCCAGACGAGCTCTCATCTTCCCTCCCACCGGTAGGCTTATGCCAGTTTTAGTTTGAAGCAAATGAGGCAGTTTTGTTCCCAAACACCCATAAACACACTTCTGTGCATTTGACTGTCTTTGACAGCGTTCTCTGCTCCGCCACTTGAAACTCTGTGACATGGGGACGTGCTTGTTCAGCAAATGGTTATCTTCTCTGATTATAACACCTGGAGCCATTATTTGAGGACTATTACATGAGCCAAACAGTTGTGCATGAGGAACTTGCCAGGGCTTGATTTCACCTTATGGAAAATATGGACTGTGAACCTAAATAAGCAGAAATATTCCACCTCACAGTTTTGATCCTGAATCTGCTTTACTTACTAAAGACCGGTGGCTTAACTTGCTGTCACTTTGCAAAGTCTCACTTTTACATGTTATTGACCATCTACTATTAGCCTTATTTCTTTTCAGAGTAAAAAAACACCTGGTCTCTCCTCTTTCTTCTGCCCCTTTGGCTGCAGGAAGGTGATTCTGGAGAGTGGGGGTCCAAACCCAATCCTTTATTTTTTTCATCTGGAGATGCTGGCGGTGCTGCTGGTGATGGCCCTTGGCCAGGAGTGGGGATATAGGGTTTGCATGCCTAACCCCTGGACTATACATGCACTTTGCCTGCTGCAGAGTTCTTGGATATTGGGCTTAAGCCATTTTTTGACCTGTACTCCTTTCACCCTGGTGACTGTTCCACCTCCCCAGCCCCATGGCGGTTGTTAGCATTGTCTCACGATTGTTGAGATGAAAATTTCATTCAACAGACATATTTGGGTCTCTAAGACATTTACTGAACCTGGCCCACGCTGCTCTTAAGCTCTTGCTTGTCCACAGCAGCAGTGCTTTCCCCTCACCTCTTTGCCTTGCTCTGGAGTTGATGGTGTTGCACAGTGACACTGGCTTTGACACACTGTGCTTCTGTTGAAGCTTAGCAGAGCTACAAACCCCCAGCTCCTGGGTTGTGAGGTGAAAGCAACCACTTTAAAGGATATCTTTCACTGGCACAGACACTGAAGAAAAATATTTTCTGCTTGTCTGTATATATTATCTTATATGCAAGGAGAGAGTACTGCAGTCCTTCACAATACTAGCAGCAATACAAGTTTCTGCAGTCAGCTCCTCAATTTTCCCATAAACTATGCCTCACATGTTTTCCTCCTCATCAGTTTTTTAAAGGAATTGTTAAGTTCCCCTGAGAGAGACTTATAATATCGCAGGTTGGAAGTGGAGGCTCTGCCGTTCCGTCGTATGCTGTGGAACCTACTGAGCACACCTTGACACCGTTTTAATGCAGGGAAAAAAACCCAAATGTTTTGAGTGGTTTGATTTCAGTTCAAGCAGAAAGACCAATTCAGAGCTGAGATGAAGCCCATGGAGTGCCAAGTGTTCCAGCTCCTGGGGATGTCCCTGTGAGACGCTGAGCAGCCGCTCTCACCACCTGACCCCTGCAGTTCCTGTGGATGCCAACAGGCGTTGTTCAATATCCAATGTATGCTTCATATGACGTGGAATAAAAAGAAAGAAAGAACATTGTGAATTTGAAGATCAAAGCCATTATTTAAGGGTTTCATACATTTTATCTCAAGTGGCCGCGATCTGGGTCCTCATAGCAGTTATGTTTGAGATGCATCAAGGTGGTCTGATGTTCATGTGAAATTCTTTTGACACGTCTAGACAGATGTGGGTGAGGAAAGTTAATGAAATAAAATCTCCTTCAATGAAATGAAGAAGCTTATTAACTCAGCAGCTTTGGGGAAATACTTCTAAACTAGATGGACACTTGACAAAAGCCCCATCAAATTTTCATAGATGCGATTAATTCCTTCTATTGAGAAACACTCAATTAGAAGCTTCCAATTAGGTTTCAACCTGTGTCACTGAAGTGCTATTAACCTTCCAAACCACTGTTACTGACATTAAAGATCTGACTAGAAATGAGTGAACAGCTTGATGTGAAATGAAAGCTGCTTACCCAAGACAAATCATTTTGCCAGGCGCCAAGGGGAACACTTCTTTCCTTTCCTTCCAATGTAGCTAATTCATATGGTGGCACGTTGTAATGCAGTGCTTTGTCCTGTTAGCAGGACCAGCCTGGGGTGAGCCCACCTGCAGGCTAGGGCTGCCGAGCTTTTTTGGGGCCACGCTAGCCACCAGGTGGTGGGAAGCCTCTGCCAGGACTGGCATGGGCTTCCCTGCACAGTGCCACCTCCTGCAGCACAGCTGCACCCTTCCTGCCTCCCCAGCACCATCCTTCCCAAGCCTCCCATCATTTTAGAAATACTTGAAGACCCAGTTACTTCGTATGATCCTTCTTTTAAAAATGCGAGTGACTCTGATTTTATACCGACCCTACAAACAGATGTTTTCCTCGTTGTTGGTCTGTGCTTTAGCTTGTAGGCAAAGACTCTTCTTCATGTGTCATATTGCCTATTCAGAATACTCAAAATCATTGTTATTTGATGGATTCCTGCTCTTTTCCTTGCATATGAGGTGTGTAGAAACGAAGGTCTCAGCCAAAGACTAACTGTATTTTCTGGAAGCTGGTGGAAATGGTGGTCTTTTCTCATCTAAGGCAGAGAAAGTGTGTGCTTAAGGAACTGAAAATACAGTATTAATAGGTGTCTTAAATGCTTATTATTAATCAGCTGTGTGAATATGGGGGAAGAGGGGAGTAGGGAAGAGTCCAGTTAAGTGGTGGATAGAGCAAGATACCTCATCATTGGGATGTATTCTGCTGTTTCACACCTAGGAGACACTGTGTCTAAAACTTTGCTTATCAACTTGTGTAGGTCTTGTCAACCTACACAGAAAGCACAGGCATCACATGAAGCCTCTGGTGCAGCCAGGGTTTGACCACATGAATGTGCCTGAGCTGACTTTTGGAAGCTTGGATTGCTTGCCTGGCCCTGCAAGATCCATCCTGATGCCAATAGGATAGCTTTGCCCAATCTACTTGGAGACAGCTCCATGCTTGACACGTGGTGTCATTAGTCACTCAAAAATTCATGGAAGCTCTGCAGTTTATGCCAATGCTGAAATTTGGTCCTCTGAATATCAAAACTTATGCTGGAACTCTGGAGAAGTTGATGAATATACCTTCTAACTCTTTCAGGGGAAGAGATCAGCTGTTTTTAATGAATTTTGTTTCTATACACCTAAAGATGGCATTGTCCATTCTGGATTAATGACCTGTGAAATCCTGAGTCTAAATACAGAGGTCATTTGTAATTTACAGGAGGGCGGAGAAATGTCAACTCTCATTTAATGATTCTACTGTTTTTTTCATTCCTCCATCCTCAAACAACCAAAAGGATTTTTCTTTGAAAACCTTTCCTTCCAATGATGAGACTCTGTGTGTTGAGTTTCAACTGTGATTGAATTTATACTGCAGCCAAGTTATAAACCCTTGAAAATAGGATTTATAATGGAAATTCCAAGTGCAATTGTACCTGTAGCAGCCAGCTTGATACCACAATAGTACTATTAACATTCTTCAAACCCAATGCTCAGGATGAGTCATACTGATCTAATTCTTTACATAACCCTTTTCCTTTCTGTGGCACAGGCCTAGTCTTGTGATTTCTAGTTGTTGCTATAACGTTGATTTATGGGGACTTGCTATTGCAAAATGTCTAGAGGAAATTTGGCGGTACGGGCCTACAGTTCAGTCCTGCTGTAGCATAGTCAGGTCTCCCCATTACCTTTTACCATGTTTTCCTTTTCCTAGGTAGCAAAAGTCTTCTTGTAGCTCATGTCTCCTTATCCTGCTGGTAAGCAATGCATATGGGTGAAGCCTTCTGCTAATTACAACTGCTGGTGAGCACGGCCGAGCTTTTTCTTAAATCCACGAGCTCGCCAGGACCTGCACCTGCATGTGCCTTGCAAATCCAAACACAAGTCACACTTTGAGCATGCCGAAAGCTGACAGCAAGCTGACTTCACATCGATTGACTGTGGAAGCAGCGTCTGTCATCAGCGGGGTTTGACTGATGCTCTTTAGGCCCTTAATTTCCACAGACAGATCAGTAAAGTACCAAAGTAAAGCAAGCCTCTTGTGAGTAGGCTTGTGCTTTCTTTAACGAGATCCTCTGCTGTAAATTTTAGGGGTGTGAAAATTGGAAAAGGTTGAAAATGACTAGGTCACTTCTCTAAATAGCCAAAAAGTTAAATGTTCATATTCTCTCTGCCTCTTCAAAACTGAGGCATAACTGGTGTTTCAGCCCCTTTTGGAATTTAATTTCTTTTGACATAATAAATTTTAATTTCTTTCTTTAATAGGTCATATTATCATAATTAAAATGTATGTTCTCCCACAGTTTACATATATTTCCAATTTTATCCCTGTGATCTTTTCAGCAACTCTTTCAAAGCTGAAGTGTCAAGCCCTCTGGGGAAAAGAAGGTCACTAGTACTAAAATTTGATTGATGCACTAAGATTGCCACTTGAATTTCTATTATATTCTGGTTTTACATGGTCCTGGGTACACATTATTAGCTGTTCTTTTGTTTGGTTAAGCTGGGACGCTGTGAGTGTATATACTGTTGCTTTTGTAATGATGAGCATGAGAAAGACTTTATCTGTTACTTTGAAAAACGCTTTCAGACTGTTAGAATGGCTCACAAACGTTAAATTATGATTTGTCAGAGAAACAGTCACCACTGAGAAAAAGTACTTTTACATATTTTTGGAAAATTTTTGCAAATGGTATGATTAATAAAGATTTGAAAGTAGTATTTTAAGTTTCTTGGGTAGTTTAGGAAAAGCTAAATCCCTCCCAAACAAGCCTTCCCCTTTTCCTAGGGGGACAAAATTTCTGCAGCTATCCTACCCGCCTCTCTGCTTGCCTCTTCCCACAACTATGACAAATTTTGAACCTCTTGTTTGCTCTTACACAGACTTAGGAGAGGGAGAGGCAGCTCATGGGCCTCTGAGGAGCTCTGTGGGGATTGGGGAAGCCCCGAGCCAGGGCACCCCAGGTGAGATGTGGGCCAGAGGCAGCCATCACCATCCTGTGGGGTGGTGGGTGGCACATGGACTCTGTGTGGGAGGACAGATGTGGCTACTGGGCATGGGGAAAGGACCTTGCAGACCAAAGCAAAGCACACTGGGACTGGGACTGGTCTAATTCAGGTGATAAGGGGGACTCAGGACTCTCTGTTGTAGGTTGTGGCAGATCAGCCTCTGGCAGGGACCACTGACTCCTGCCTGGTTCACATCTGTTGAAGTCTCCTGACTGAACTGGACCAATGAAGAATAAAACAAACCTGCCTTTAGGAGCTGTTGCCTGGCTGGATGTAGACATTGAATGGACAGGGTATTTTGGCTGTATCAAGACTATGAAATGCCTTTATCTTAGAAGGAAAACAACAAATACAACTTTTAACTGTCAGTTTCTGAAGGTTAAAAGAAAATGCATGAACATTAAAATTGCATAAGCTAAGTCTTCAACAGGAGGGCAACCAGAAGGCTTCAGTGAACTGAAGGGCCACGTACCCCACCTTTATCCTCTCCCCGTGAGTGCTTTATGAGATCAGCTTACGCAGATCCACAAATGTTGGTGTATTCATTGCGCATAATATCCAATTTATTTTGGCTTACTACTCTGGTGCAACCATAGAAGCTGTCATGTATTTGGGAAAAGGTACTTTGCTGTATTTGCAATGGAGCCTGTATGACTGGAGGTGGGGCTTAGGTCTGGAGCGGGCATGTTTTGCTGCATATGTTTGTTGTTTGGCAGATGTCCTAGTGTTTTGGAGATAGCATTAGGTTTTTGGAGAGCCACACTCTGGACAAACTGCCGTTTTTTCCTTTTCAAGGAGAAGCCATCTCTCCAAGTCAAGTTGCATGGCAGCAAGCTGCCCTCTTAGTATTGTCCCCTGGAGCCCACCACGCTGTTGGGGGTCACTTTGCAGGGGTGCGGAGGAGCGATGGGGATTTCTGTTCCTCCCACCTGTGGCTCTCTGCCCCCTCCCTTGGCTGCTCTCTGCCTGCAGCTGTCACAGTGATGGCACCAGAATTACTCCTGCTTATGCTCTCTCATGTATCCTCCTTCAGGATTCTTGATTATAGGTACTTAAATATAATTACTGTGGATTTTATAGCACTATGGGACAAGATAAAGGAGAATGAAAACCAGTGAGGCAAATGGCCCTTCCTCTGCTGTTCAGGGAAGACTTTAAGGTATTTTTTTAAAGGATAATTTATGAAAACCCTGATCAGATTATGCAGCTTTTCCTTTCTATCTCAACAGCATCCTCATGAGAGCACTAGCAATAGGGCTTGCCAGTAAATTTCTGAAGATATCTTAATAGTAGTAGTCTTTCTACATCTGGGGAAATGTTTTCTGAAGTCAGTAAATTTATATTTGTCCTAATTAAACTTCTGTTATTAATTTCAGGCTGTTTCTCCGATTTATCAAAATTGTTAAAATACTCACACGCTATTCTGCTAAACATCTCTGATTACTTTCAGCTTTCTATCACCACTTCTTCATGGTTTCCAGCTTTAATAAACTCAACTGGAAGTCATCTGACTGAACTGCCCTTTGCTTACTGCATTGAAAATTTTACCACCTAAGATTTAGAATGGAAATTTATATTATTGAGAAAAGAAAAAGAGAACAGAAATCACATATCGCATCAGCAGAGTCCTGGCAGTTTGGCTGGAAGGAGAGGGAAGGCAAGAAGGGGTCCAGCTGTGGTCTGTATGAGGACACTGCGTCTCGTTCAATACTGGCTGAGATGAAAGGGAAACTCCCACTCACCTTAGCATGACTGAATCGGGATGCTTTGGCGAGTAACCCTTTTCTGTACAAGAAACACCAGAGAGAAAGAAGAAATCTCAGCTGTACTGTGATCTTAGAGCTCTTAATTAAGATGTTTCTGGTGTGTTCCCTAGGAAATGTTTATAATTTATGAAAAGAAAATTTGATTAATTTTTTTGTGATTACCAGCCTCATCAAATAATTTGCTCTGCAGTTGTCTCTGAATACCACCAGGTCATTTAGAAACCCAAATTATTGTTTTATTTATTTTAATAGGAAGCACCATTAATAATTAAAAAAAACAATTCATCTCTGACAGAAGTCTTTTAGTGGGAGTTTAAGCAAATTATTCACAAATCAAATGATGATTTTATTCCAGTGGGAAGGTGAGAGATTGCATTATTCATTATTATTTCCATGATGCCATAATACTGTGCAGCACTTTATGCACAAAAATGAAGTAATCGGTTGCAAAGAACAAATGCTCTGAAGAGACAATGTACACACAGTGAGGAGGAGAAAACTGCCGTGGTGAGCCTCAGATCTTGCACATATCCATTTCTTCCTTCTCTTTGCTTTTCTTCTCCCTCTTTCTCTGTCCCTACCCTGGTTTCAAGTCCACACTGTTTTGGGATGGACAATTTAATTAGTGAACGATGTAGAAGAAAAGGCTTTGGAAGAGACTTGAAGGGACTGAGGAATGCAGATGTAGAAGTGAAGCTGAGCCTCAAGACTTGCAGCTGGAAGTAGAGCCTTGGGAAGGAGTGAAGGCAACATGAATTGCACAGGCAGAAGCACAGCTCGAGGACTGGATAGGCAGGTAACTGAAAGTTACCTCTCACCACTCACCACTATTTTTGTTGTCTTCGATGCATACGGAGGTTCTGTTCTGGGGATTCTCCATGTTAATGACACAGAGGGAAAGGTAAGAGAGGAGGCAGAGGCACTAGCAAGCAAGGTGTATGCTACCACCTCAGAGAAAAGAATAATTGCAAGTCCTTTCCCAGATTTAGGCCCTTATTCATGGGATCCTACTCAGTATCTGTCAAGTGGCAAGTTCCTGTGAAGGAAAGACAGGCAAATCCCCGCTGGGATACCTCCACTTTGCTTCATGTGGAGGACAGCAGAGGGATGGTCCCAGCTCTCCTTTATCTAGGGGAGCTCTGACGGGGGGAGGGATGGTAATAACCAGACTGTGACAACAAATGCTATTTCAACATAAAAGGGAAATGATTTTCTTATTTTTACTCTGGTTCCAAATAGGACAACTTAATAGTCTTTTTGTGTCAAGCCATCTTCCTGGATTTTGTTTATTTTGTAACCTTCAGGATAAGTGCGACTCAGTATTTCACACTGAAGTTAAAACATTTCCTCTCTAAAGGAGGCCAAGTTTGTAATGAAGTGACACAAGGGGATGAAAGTCAGGGTCATGGTGGCTACTACACACTGTTCTCTGCAGGTTCTCGTGTTGCACTGCGTCCCTACAGCACTTGGAAATACGGCAGCAGCACATGATGAACCCTGATTAACTTCTGAAGTTAAGCATGAAGTTTGCTCTGTCTCTTAGTTTGCAGTGTAGCAATTAGGGATTTGGGGAATGGGGGAGGAAATGGATGTCTTCTTGTATGTCCTGCTGTAGAAAAGGCAAAGACAAGGGAGTGTGTTTTGCCACAGTTTGGAAAGTGCCAAGGTGTGTGATGGCCCCTGCTTCCCATGGGAGTTCATCCACAGCCACAGGTCTGCCTGACGGATGCTCCGTCTCCTGCCCAAAGATTCACTGTTTTGGCTGAGGACCACACTAGGGACCCTCCGTCCTGGAAAGACCTCTGGGGACCACCAGAGCCCTAAGCAGATGTTCAGGCACTCAGGGCAGCTGGCTGGTCACCTGTGCATTATTTATGTATTAGTTTGTCTATGGTGCTGTCTTGAAAGGCATCTGGGCAGCTCAGAAACACGGGGGGGGGCAGGAAAGTGTTCTGGCAACTTACCCGAAAAGGAATGAAAAGACAATAATTTATCGCAAGCATTCCCTGTTTGGTTTTTTTGTTTGTTTTTCTGGGGGGGCTTTTTGGGTTGTTTTTGTAGTTTTTTTTTCTCCCCCAAATACGAGGCCAGTCCCAGCTGTTCTGCTTGATTATTTGTGGCATTACCCCCTTGGTAAAACAACAACTGATGCCCACATCAGAGCTTGCCAAGAGTGCAAGGAAATGGTATTCAAACCTTTCTGGAGTTTGTGTAAGTCAGTCCTGTGCTGGTCATGGTGAAATGTGGTATGGAAAGTCATATCCAAGCGATGCAGAGGACACTGAAAGAAGCAAGTACTGAGCCTGCACCTAGCTAGTATCTCTGCGTAAAGTGGAGCACCAGGGAAAGACAGAGCTTGCGGCAGGGACATGGTCTTTCTAAGACAGCTCAGGGACCACGCTTGGTATCTTGTAGTGGTAACTCGTAGTGTTAAGCCAAGTCTGTTTGCAGAGTTGTCTGAATAACAGATCTGCAGTGGACGTAGACAAACTTCTGACAGATAAATCCTCCACCCTCCATGCTGCAGGTGCTCTCTTTGATTGATGGGGTCTTCCCCCCACCCATGTTTATGTAACAGAAGAGAAACCCGCTGTAGTTAGTGCAGGTTTCTGTCGAGAGAAGCTTATGGATACAAAGGAATAAGCTTTAGCAGGCACCTCTTTCTTATTAAATTTTATGATTTTTGATTTAGCACAGAAATTGAAGAGAACTTGGTGTTTCTTCTCCACTGCCAAGGTTGCAATTTGAATTTCTGAGATACTTGCAGGCCAGTAAATTATGTGTTACTACAGGCCTCTGCAGAGCAACGTGAGAGGCACAGACCTGCAGAGGCAGCAGCACGGGGGCACGGAGAGCCTGGAGGCAGCAAAGGCTTGTACACATCAACCTGCTGCCATTCTTTCAGAACATGCGATTATGCAGGGACAAATTACCTTCCAAGAAAACAATCAACCCCACGAATTTTTAAGCTGATTTTGTTTGAAAACTTGGCTACACACATGCATATGCTCACTGAAAGCAGATGTGTTTCTACATCATTTCTGTCCCTGCAGGCCAGGGCTTCTGGAGGAAAAATGGTGCCTAAAATAAACCCACACTGCATTAATCCTACATCTTGTTTTTTGAGGAGATTAAACTATTTCTGATATGCATCCAGTAATAAGGTCTGGAAACAGCCAAGAGACTCTAAGTGGCTGGCTGCTCCTCTGGGCTGGGCAAGACACTACAAATAAGAAGTGACTTCGGTCAGGGAGAGGCTGCTGCTCTGAAAGAGGAGTTACTGATGTTATAGGTTTGACCTAATCTCTGCACGCCTGTCTCCAGACCCTGAGCTGCCCATTGTCCTCTTTGTCACCATTGCCTGGTGATGACCCCTGTTAACATTCTCAAAACAAAAGTACCAATACACTGGAGGACATCATCTGGGTAGAAAAACTCTGGTCATGACACTTATGAAGGACAGTGGTGTCTGTACAACTAAGTTTGGGTTGGCTTCCCACAAGGAAATGGAAGAATGGTCATACCAGCCCAATAAGATGATGATTTCCCTTGGGGGTTAAGGATTGGTTAAGGACACTTCTTACACGTTGCTATAGTGGCCTGAAAATTCACCAGCCTATAGGAAAAGCAAATGGAATTACTCTGCTCATGTTCAGCTGAAATAAGAAGAGCAATGAGAAGGAAAACCAGGAAAGACACGGCTGTGGTGATGGGCACTGGAACCAAGCTAAGTGACCTTTGCTTTGATATTATATGATATGACTGGGGCGAGGGAAAAAAAAAAAAATATATTTCTACTTGTAACCCACACCTAGATACAGGGCTCATGTATCAAAGCACGTAATGCCACTTGAGTTGTTTTGGATGCCTGGTGCTAAGGAGATTGCTGCTTGACATGTGTTTGTCAAGAACATGTCCTGAGCACAAAGGCAGCATACAGAGCACAGTCTAGTTGGACCAAAAGCCCCTCATGTCCCAGAGGAGAAAACTGGCATCACACCAGAGACTGTCTCTGCTGTAGGGTCTCACCAGAGCATCGTGCAGAACATGAAGGCTGTCTGTCCTGGAACAACTCTGGCAGAGTCCTTGTGGGGTGAGAATCCTACAATACACCTCCCATAAAATGCTGACAAAAGAGCCATAGAAACTAAAGGGAAACCTAACTCTTCTGCTTTTAATACATTATTTAGGACCTGAGACGTGCTGTCTCAGCCTGTGAGGAATACCGATTTTTTCCATGGAACTGAATTAAATGAAGTTGAATTTGCAGTGATATTACATCTTATTCTTTCACTGATGTGTAAACATTACATGACTGGTTTTTAAAGGGCACAGAGGAAATTCCCCGTATGCCAACGCAGTGTTGCAGTGAGAGCACTGCTGTTTGCATGTCATGGCTAACGGGAGAGGCACAGACAGCAATGTCATCCGTGTAGTGTGCCACATGCCCCCATAACAGCTCTTGGGCTTGGGGCATTGCTCTTGCAGGGCTTCTTTGCTGCGAAAGCACCTTCTCCCCTAAGAGACAGATTTGCTTGGCGGGATCAAAATCATAGTTTAAGGAAGTTTATATTCAACAGAGGACTGCCTCATTTAACAGTCTTCTGTCATTAGGCATGTGTCAAGATTGTAGAGACTTTCAGTCCAACGTGCAGGAAAAATACAGCTGAGGAGATATAAGAATTAACACTCATAATGACATTTTTCAGGAATGAACAGAGATAAAATTTCCTGTGGAATTGATCAACTCCAAAGACAATATCTAAGTGCTTGCCTAGGTGTATATACAGTTCTGTTTTGTCAGTCAAGGGCAGAAGTGTTATATTTACCTTTTTAATTAATAATGTTCTTGTTCTTGCCTTCTGATGTCGAGCGTGTATTGAAATTTCTGTTTATCCTGAGCCAAGCAGTGTTGCTGTGTTGCACACCATCAGTGCCAGATCAGCTTTCTGTCACAGTGAAACCCTGCCTACAGCCCTGAAGCCCTCTTGGGTCTGTGGGATCATGGTAGTAATGCCAATGCAGTCGTCATCTGTGTCCTGGACGAAACATGGCAGTTTTCTTGACTGCTTCCTTGTGAGGCTGCTTCTCATTCAGTGCAGCAGGGGAAAGATCATGTCAGATGGAGACGATCTTTTTTTGATTAGGTAACTGATTATTTCAAAGTGAGGAAATGTGGGAGATGTGTCCTTGGACTTTGTTCAGTGCAGACCTATAGGAGAACTGGTTTGTTAATATGAGGAAAATGGAGGTTAAGGAGCAGGTGAACAAGTCTTCCTTTGCTGTATTCTGTATCTAGAGCGACGACCTGGCTTTCTCATCTGAGAATCTGCATTGTTTCCCTGACATGAATTTTTCAAAATTGAGTTAATCCCCTGGGATTTGATAAACAAATAAACCAGCCATATTGTGCAAGATGACACATACTGATCTGCCATTTCCAGATACGTTGCTGTGGAAAGTCACCTTCCTTAGAGCAAGAGGGAAAAGAAAGAAGAGGGAGAGGAGAAAGAGGAACATCTTGGGTTTTCCAAGGTCCTGTCTGATCTGATGGTGATGTGCCAGGTCAGGCAAAAGCTCTGTTCAGATTGATACCTATCTCTGACAGGGGCTGGCAAGGGCAAGAGCGTTAAGAGGGCAAACGTAGTAATACTTACCCTTTGCATAGGGGACCTGGGGGCTCTGCTGTTGGGGTGTGAGAAGTGGGAGCATTTTACGCACAGAAGGTGGAAGTGTGGTAGAAGACACTATTTGCCCTTTGTTTTCTCCTCTGTTTTCTTAATTAATAACCTCAAATGTAGTTGTCATGGTCTGTTTTCCACATATACAGCTTCCATGTACAAGCATTGTATTTCTCCCTGGATCTGGACGTACTGAGCTCGTAAATGCCCTCAGCCTGCCCACCTCCTTCCAGCTCAATCCTCCCACCACAAGAATAATTATCTGAGAGTCCCCTCTGCTAATTAGTGTCTTCAGTCAGGTCCCTGAAATGAGCCATCCCACAGCTCAGCATCCTTTCTACCTGAAACCCACCACAGTGCTCAGGGCTGCCTGCATCTACTTTTCCAGAGTCTGGAGAGGGAAGAGAGGAGAGCATCACTTGGGAAAAGACCTGGGGGAGTCCCTTGGAAACTCAGTTTCTTGTCCACCACTGGCAGGAGCCAAATTAGCTGCAGGGACATGGCAGCTGGGCGCCAGGTCGGCGGCCAGCCGCAGAGAGCGTGCGCAGGAGCAATGTGGTTTGCCTCATGGCAGTAGCCTCCTGTTCACCCTGGGCTTCCCGCTCTGTGCCTCTTCCTGCACCGTGTCCATCCCGCAGCTGAGCCGGGCAGCGAGGTCTGACGCCCTTCCCTCCCACGGGGTGCAACGTTGCTTTTGCAAGCTTCTGTTCGTCCCCAGCCCTCACTGATTCCTGTCGTAGAGACGAAAAACACCCCAAAGCTCAAAGATATATAATAAAAGATATTTCCCATCCTTAAATATAATGCGGTCGACCTGCTTATAAAGGTGAAAAGCGGGTAACGTTGAGTCATTATACACATCGAAAAAGCACCATGTGTTTGAATCACTTCGTATTTATGTTAGTGTAGTGGAGGAGCACTCCCTGCCCTCCCATTACGAGTGGGTGAGGAGACGGCAGTGGCGGCTGCCTCCCAGCAGCAAGTCCGGCAGGTCCTTCTCAACTCTAAATAGTCTGGGCACACACGGTCGCGTCTGTATTGCCGGCTCACTAACACGGCCTATCTCTATGCGAACGTCAGAGCCTCTCTGCTTTTCAAGTGAGTAATGGTTCCCTAACGCGTGCGGCTGAGAGCAGCCCTGCGCAGGAGCCAGCAGGTACCAGTAAACAAGGAGCGCAGGAGGCCGGCGGCGCACCGGAGGCTCCCGGCGCAGGCAGCCGACAGACGGTGCTGATGTATGGTCCCGCTGCCCACCTCGTGCCGTCAGTGAATTATTGCGTGGATGACTCTGGCTGTCCTTGAAGTCAGCAGATTTTGCAGGGTCATTTACATCGCGGTTTAGAGTGGCGAGCGAGAAGGGAGGCGGGCAGGGGTTGTGTTAGCAGCATCAGCACAGTGCATCCCCCGGGGACCATCTGGCTGCATGTGGGGACCACCCCAGGTGAGTAACGAGGGGAACCTTGTGTGTTCAGGTACAAGCCTAAAGTGAGAGACTATATGGCATTTGGGCTTTTCTCCTCCCTGCACATTCACAACCAGCTAGCTCTGTGTAAGGGCTTGTTTCCACTGGGAAGTGCAGAAGCGTTCTGGTGCTGACTGAGCTTAATGCACAAAAAAAGGGATATAGCGGTGCTAAAGCCTGGCCCAAGAGATGAGAGCCTGGCTCCTTGCTTTGCAGAGGAGGACCCAAACAAACATCTGCACAGCTTTGCGTAGGTGTTCAGGTATAGTAGAGGGATTCCTCCACTGAGATCATTACTAACACGTAGTGGTCTATATTTCTCTATCAGCAAATGCAAAATATTTTTTTTTAATTAAGCCTGAATTTACTTGGGAATTTACGGGTTTTTTCTATAGGTACAGAAGAGCTGTTCTTTGTACCTGATTACTGGGAAATGTGCTGTGTGTATCTTACAGGCAGCTTGATATGGTGCAAATGCAAACCTTCATTGTGAAGGCAGGTAACAAATCAGCTTTTGATCAGCTATGAGGTCAACTCCTACTTGATGCTTGTGTTGTTGAGGTGTTCTGATAACTTGAGCTGATTCCTGTAAGTAATTTTTCAGGCTCTCTTCCCTACTTGATGATCAAAGATAGCAGAGTGCGTAATTCATGGCCTTTCATATTCATGTTTATATTTTTGGTTTACGGTAGGCGAATGCATTTGCCATTTTAATGAAATATATGCCCACCCACTACTCAGTTATTGGAATGAGGATTAACCTGATAAATACATGTACTTATCACAACTCTTCTTCAGGAAGGGGGTTCTTTCTGAGACAGTCTCCCTGCTGGCAGTCCTGCAAGGTTTATGTCTTCAGTATATTTGGGCCATTGGATGTCTCTTCCATTTGGTACAATTCTCCTTCCTCTACTGCTAATGCTGTTGTGTCTATAGGCTAAAAAGTAGGACTACGTTTTGAAACTGAACACTGCATGAGACTGCTTTTAAAGACTTGTGTGACAGCTTTCCTGTGCTCTGGGGTGACTTGTAGGCATTTAAAAAAAAATTGTTTCTTCTTTTTTTTTTCTTTCAATAATACATAGTGTCATAGTTCTTGTAATAGCTGGTTTGGCTCTGATAGTCTGTACTTCACTGATGACATGATAAAGCTGGACATGAGCCGGCAATGTGTGCTCTCCACACAGAAGGCCAGCTGTCTCCTGGGCTGCATCAAAGGAAGCACCTGAAGTCCTGCATCCTGGTCTGGAGCCCTCAGCACAGGAAAGACATGGACCTGTTGGAGCGGGTCCAGAGGAGGGCCACCAAAATGATCAGAGGGATGGAACACCTCTCCTATGAGGACAGGCTGAGAGAGTTGGGGTTGTTCAGTCTGGAGAAGAGAAGGCTCCAGGGAGACCTTATTGCAGCCTTCCAGTACTTCAAAGGGGCTTATAGAAAGATGGGGACAATTGTTTTAGCAGGGCCTGTAGCGATAGGACAAGGGGTAATGGTTTTAACCTAAAAGAGGGTAGATTTTGACTAGATATAAGGAAGGAATTTTTGACAATAAGAGTGGTGGAACAGTGGCAGAGGTTGCCCAGAGAGGTGGTAGATGCCCCATCCCTGAAAACATTCCATGTCAGGTTGGACGGGGCTCTGAGCAACCTGCTCTAGTTGAAGATGTCCCTGCTCACTGCAGGGGTGTTGGACCAGATGACGACCTGTTGGAGCGGGTCCAGAGGAGGGCCACCAAAATGATCAGAGGGATGGAACACCTCTCCTATGAGGACAGGCTGAGAGAGTTGGGGTTGTTCAGTCTGGAGAAGAGAAGGCTCCAGGGAGACCTTATTGCAGCCTTCCAGTACTTCAAAGGGGCTTATAGAAAGATGGGGACAATTGTTTTAGCAGGGCCTGTAGCGATAGGACAAGGGGTAATGGTTTTAACCTAAAAGAGGGTAGATTTTGACTAGATATAAGGAAGGAATTTTTGACAATAAGAGTGGTGGAACAGTGGCAGAGGTTGCCCAGAGAGGTGGTAGATGCCCCATCCCTGAAAACATTCCATGTCAGGTTGGACGGGGCTCTGAGCAACCTGCTCTAGTTGAAGATGTCCCTGCTCACTGCAGGGGTGTTGGACCAGATGACCTTCAAAGATCCCTTCCAAAGGTCTTTGGACAACTGAAACGGGCTGTAGCCACTATGGCCCCAAGCTCAGCTGGCTCCACTGAAGATGAGTGCCGTTCAAAAGACCCTTCGGTGGGAGCATATGAAGATTTTGAAGCCTGTGGCTGGCACTTTTGGACCCCAGTTCTTGGCTTTTTACATCTTGTTTGGTTAGTCATACATATATTTGATATAAATGGCAACTTCTGGTATGAAGCATAATCCTCTGCAGTCTTGGAGGTGTCCTGCATGTTGTGCTGTGTTCAAAACAAGCTCGTTGGAGGTTTGGCAAATATTGTATTATGTCATTCATTACTGTGCTGGCTAATGTGAAGCTTAGCTGAATTACTTGGAAAAAATGACAGTAATAACCAACTATCATCACACAGAGCTTTCCTGTGTTCAAATAAATCAGTTGCCAATTTCTTCCAGACTCCGTGAGGAGTGTCACAAATTATCAGCAGCTCCTTGCAGTTCTGTCTCTGGCATTTTGAACAAATGCAGCAATTTCTAAACACATGATCTGTTTTCCGAATTCATGTAGAGCCAGACAAGTATGTGTCTTCCTGGGTTTTGGGTGTTTTTTTCTTTTTTTTTTACTTTTTTTTTTCATAGCAATCCCCTTATGAATCTTTCCTGTCTATTGCTTGCTTCAAAATTAAAATTTTTCAACTGCAGACAATTAATCACTTTTAGCCATGCTCATTATCCACAGGGAACTGTTTTTCCATCTCAAAATTCACAAACATTGCAGGGAGCTTGCTTTTCTTGCAGGCTGGCTTGATGACACGTATTTTCTTAGAAGTTTCACTTGTATCATAGTTTCCTCCCTCTCTCATGACTTTTGCTGGCTTTCTTGTTTGCAGACACTAGCAACTGTTATAATATCATGTGTCCCTGTTCTCAAGTCTCCTCCCTCCTTAGCATTGCGTGAGAAAGAATCTGTGACAAGACTTTTTTTTTTTGCCTTCTTACTGGTATTTTGTAACTATAAAATCATGTACTGAAGTTTTGCTGTTAGAGGAGCTGGACTTCTCCCAAGGATATTCCCAAGAGACTCGATACCTGTTGCGGTCATTATTACTGTGGTGTCATGCTTGTGTTAATCAAACTTCTGACTGCCAGGTCAAAGGAAAATAATTCCTTTTTAGCCTGACTATGATATGCTCTGTTTTGTTCAGATTTGCTCCCCACTGGAGCACTTTCCTGCAGCAATTCTGCTCCAGCCGCTCCTTGTAAAGCAGGTCACTGAAGTGCTGTTTTTGTGGCAAAGTAGATTTGCTGTGAGGGTGACTGCCTCTTTTGTATTTGACACTGCTATTCCAGTATTGTCCTTTTCCAGTTCTTTTGGGGTATTGGTATTTTTAACTATTGTCACTTTCACTTTAATTGGATCTGGTCCGATTCCTTCCTTTCCTAAAAGGTGACCAAAATTGCTTTGCTACCTAATGAACAGCAATCTGCTGTACTCTGCCTCTAGCTCATGCTGTCTGGAGTTTGGGAGGAGTGCTTGTAGGCTTTCTTGTGGTGCTTTCTGGTGCTGCCAGCTTCTAGGACATCACCAGGTGACCTCACCTTTTGTCAAGCGTGTCAGGGTTTCAGGACTTCTTGCAGCGTGGCCTCATGGAATAACTCCTGTGTGGAGGATACAGCAAAGGACATTCGCCATTGGCTCTGTCTTCCTAACAGGTAGCTGGCACGATGAGCTTTCTGTCCAGCCTGTCAGTTCTGATCTTTCAGGGGTATTTCTGCATAGTTGTGTACAGATCAATACCATAATTTTCCCTTTTCTCTGGGGTCGCCAGAGAGACCTGCTCTCCTGAGAGATGGCCTTTAGTTACGTGTACTGTATGTGCTGCACTTTCAGGTCCTTCAGGACTTTCTCTTCTACTGCTGGGCACAGTGCTGCTTTTCAGGGCACACACTGTACCTGCTGCGAATGTCCTGCGTTGCTGCACTGCTTGCTTCCCACTCAATGCTGCAGGTGGCTGTTGCCCAGCTGTCTTTTTTACGGGTTTTATCACATGTGAGTTGTGATAGGTGCAAATGAGCTCCCTCCCCTGCATTTTGGGTATGTCACAACTTATTTCTATTCCTCAAGGCTTTTTGTAGTACTATATTTTCTCAATATTTTTGCTTATATTCTTCTGAGTTTGCTGTCTTTAATATCTATCCTTCACCAAATGGTTCCCCTCTGTGAAACAGCATCTGTTATTAACAGCAATAGCTGGGTTACCTGCTCATCATGTACCCCTGGTCCTGGTCCAGAAAAGGTTTCTATATACCAAGGCAGGTTTTGCGGAAAAACATGGCTTGTCTGCATTCTCCTTACCTCTCTTAGTGAGCTTGCCACTAGAGACCTGGACTCTGTAAATATTCTTGTCTTCTTGCCCATTAAAAGGGAAGTAGTTTGGTCTTCAGAGCAGTTATTTTCCTCAACTCTTGTGAAAACCAATTCAGTAGGAATAAACTTGATGTTGACCTGCAGGGGGGTTGGACTAGCAACCGAAACTAGCAGGGGGGTTGGACTAGATGGTCTCCAGAGCTCAGCCACTCCTTCATTCTGTTAGGTTTCTTAATTAATTTTGACTTAACTGTAACTTACCCTGTTGTTGTAGATATGTAGGTTCCATCTAATTTTTATATTGTGTTCAGGCTTCAAGACAGGAAGACAAGTGACAGTGCAACACTCAGGATTTATTGGCTGCATTCAATTCTCTCTAAAATAATGTTCCCTGAATTGTTTTCAATAAGCTTTCACCTTATCCGTAAGTATACTGCATTGCCACCCATTGGGAAGCTGCCGATCAAAACTTAAAGGGTACAGTGTTATAAAGATCCACGGCATTTTCCTTACACCTGTAATTTCTCTAACTCCTATGGATTAGCCTGTGTATTGCAGGTGTACCACTCGCTTTGGACACTGTAGGCAGCTTGTGCTGCATTGTGTTAGCAGCCTTGGTGCACCGGGGCAGGAGAAGGACAGCTGGCAGGGCACACTGTTCCTGTAGCTAGTGCAAGAGCTGATGCTCATTTTGGGTCCCCCACCCAGATGTCCCAGGACCTTCCTGTCTCCCAGGGCTGGAAAGAGCAATCAAAGCAGTCTAGCAAAAATGTCAGGGTGCTGCAGGCAAGCTTCTACCACAGAGGAAAACCTCTCTAGGAGGGGTTTCCAGCACAGAAAACTCAGGCTGCAGTTTCCTGGCTTCTGCATAGTCAAAGGTATATGTGTTAGCTCTATCAATCTGAAGTGGCACTCTTCATAGGTAGCTGGACATATGACAAAAAAATCTCTGATAAGGCATAATTAATGTAACGTGCGTTTGTTTGAGATAAAATATCATTAGACCATCATTTCTCTTTGAAGCCACATGATCATTTGTAATCATGGCTCTAAGACATAACATTTTGAGACCTGAAACCTGGGCCACCTTTAGGGCTTTGCTAGCCCTAAAGGTCAGACTAGTAGGCTAGTCATTTGAGAAGAGTTCCTGGAGGATGTATTTCTTCAATATCATTATAAGGAAGATGTGTACTAGTATATGTGTTGGGAAATTTCAAGGCCCAGCCATGAAAATTAAGTGATAGTAATCACCTGTAGCATGAAGTCACCTGCCTGTTCTGCATCTTAGGTGGGTAACACTGGACCTTTATGTCTGTTGCTGTTTGGAGCAACAAATTCTAGCACTTTTTTCAAAAGAATTAAGTATTGCCATATAAGAAATAGTTCTCGCATTTCTGAGGAATTTTGGTCTTCAGCAAAGTTATGTTTTTTCTCTAGAGCAGAATATTTATGTTCATCATAAAAACACTCCTTGCTAGAGGAAAAAGCAAATGTACTCATGACAGTATTAGTTTACATATGTGAAAACTTGTGATCTGAAAATGAATGCTGAGGCTTATTTTGTTCTTTCTTTTTGCATCTCTCCACACCATTGACCCGCTGGCTAAAATGTTAATTCAAAGGTTCCCAAACTGTTTTGTGAAATCCTTGATGCTGCTCTGCAGAGAGCAGACAGCTGGTTTGGTAACAGCTGCCTCCTCTTTGGCTCAGGCAAGTAGCTATAATTTAAAAAGAACATTTGAAATTTTATTCC
>NW_010535463.1:38327-39173 GCF_000687285.1 Phaethon lepturus
GCCGCTGCAGAGAAGCTGTATGGCCAGGTAGTCTTTCCTCTACAAGCCAGTCATTTAGGCAGTAACATGTGTACCAAGAAAAAAATCTGGAAAACCAGGATCGCCACAAATTATTTGTGATCTTGTATTTGTTTGTGTCAGCTGCTAGATGGTAGCAGCCCATAAACACATTCTCATCTCATGACATGTCAAGGTAAATGCCAGACCCTTTTCCTCCTTTAGTGGCACCAACCAACCTCCGATACCTCCTGTTTGCTGAGGAGTGAGAATGGACACAAAGGCACCATCTTTTGGGTCACCAAAACCACTACCGTGGACTTCCGGAGGGCAGACTTCAGCCTGTTCAGGACACTGATCAAGAGAGTCTCTCGGGAGGCAGTACTGAAGGGCAAAAGGGTCCAGGAAGGCTGGACAGTCTTCAAGAAGGAAATCTTAAAGGCGCAGGAGCAGGCGGTCCCCATGTGCTGCAAAACGAGCTGGCGGGGAAGACGACTGGCCTGGCTGAACAGGGAGATTTTGCTGGGACTCAGGGAAAAGAGGAGAGTTTAGCACCATTGGGAGAAGGGGCAGGCAACTCAATAAGAGTACAAGGATCTTGTTAGGTCATGCAGAGAGAAAATTAGAAAGGCAAAAGCCCAGCTAGAGCTCAGTCTGGCCACGGTCGTAAAGGATAACAAAAAATGTTTTTACAAATATGTTAACAACAAAGAGAGAGGCTATTATTGGATATGGGGGGGGACCATTGCCACCAAGGATGAGGCAAAGGCTGAGGTATTTAATGCCTTCTTTGCCTCAGTCTTTAATAGCCAGACCAGGTATCCGCAGGATATTCAGCCCCCTCAGTTG
>NW_010535463.1:39561-39800 GCF_000687285.1 Phaethon lepturus
TCTTTTGTGACCCAGTGTACCTGCCTGGTGTATGAGGTGGATGAGTCTGTGGACGTTGTCTACCCGGACTTTAGTAAACCCTTTGACAGCGTCTCCCACAGCATTCTCCTGGAGAAACTGGCGGCTCGTGGCTTAGACAGGTTTACTCTTCACTGGGTAAAGAGCTGGCTGGGTCGCCAAGCTCAGAGAGTTGGGGTGAATAGCGTTAAATCCCCAGGGCTCGGTTCTGGGGCCGGTCT
>NW_010535464.1:0-388 GCF_000687285.1 Phaethon lepturus
GGCCTGGCAGAGGATGCATTAAAACTCACTGGGGAGCTGAGGACGTCTTCCTGATGGCAAGTCGTGGTGAGCCCCATGCGGCGCAGGTGTCCCCTGCGGCACGGGTGAAGGCGGGTGCCAGCAAGGGGGGATGGTGCTCCCCGGCTGCCGCAGGGCGTTCATGTTTGCCTGGACTGAAGGTGTCAGGTAGCCCAGCATGACTGCTAGCACCCTCAGCATGCCTGGCGAGAGCAGAGTTGACACCCAGAGATGCTCCCCGCTCCCTGTTCCAGACAGCGGGCAGGTCAGTGGTTATTCCACTCTTTATCACTACTAGGTTATGCAATAAAAAACTTGTCTGCGCACACGTGAAGGGTGAGGGGGCACAACGGCAGGCGGGGGGGGCCCC
>NW_010535464.1:422-7763 GCF_000687285.1 Phaethon lepturus
AAGAGCCGCAGCCCTGTGGCTGCGGGGGACCCCTCTCATGGTGGGACAACCGGAGCATGTCTCCAAATCACTTCACAGGCTGAAGGGGGTCCCTGCCTGGGGTATGGGACACACCTTGGGGTGCAGAGGACGTGCATTCCTAAGGACTGCTTGTACGATATTCAGAGGAGGAACCAAAGGCAGGGAAAGGGATGGGTCCAGGTGATCTGGGGAGGAACAAGCATGGGAAATCAGAGGGGTAAGGAGACAAGCGGAGGCAGTGATGACCCATAAACCTGCTGCTGGTCAGTGCTCTTGTCCGGCCTTGCCCTGTGCCTGCCCAGCGCCGCCTGTCCTGTTGTCTCGTCCAACTCCATTTCCAGCCCTTGTCCTGCGTGGGGAGGTCTCTCTGCTGTGCACATGTGTGCGCGTGGGAGCTCCAAGTGTCGCAGCCTGGGGTGGGACCAGGGGCCAGAGGCCCCCATGTCCGCAGTGCAGCACCCGGAGCGAGTGCAGGTATACAGGCGCAGGCGTGGGCGCTGGTGAAGGTGGAGCCAGACCAGCCGGCGAGTGGGTGACGTGGTCTGGGGACCAGGGGACGTGTGTATGAGGAGCAGGCACCTGGACGAGTTGGCAACTGGAGGGACCGGGGGGTCCTGGCCAGTTCTGCGTGTGTGCGTGCTTGAGATGGTAGGTAGCAGCAGCTGGAGGGGAGCTGCAGCCTCGGAGACTCATATGCCCAGGTACCAGCAACTGGTGAGACTGGGACCCGGGGCATCTCCTGGGCAGACTGGCTGAGCCCAGCTGCTGGAGGGATCCACATTACACAGGTATGTGTGCATGTATAGAATATAATGTGCACATGCATGTACAACATAGAATGTTTTCTGCTGAAGGACCTTCATCCTGAGAGAGAGGGGACCGGCGTGAGACCCTTAGTGCAGTTCGTGTGCCATAGAGATCCTTATCACACATGTTCCTGCAGTCCCTTGGGATGGGAGACACAGCAACCAGCTCAGGAGCACTGGACAGCAAGCAGAAAGGCTGGAAGGCTTCTGGTTCCTCACTGCTTGGTTTCAGTTTCTGCCATTTCATGCTCATCCTCCCCCCATGATATGTGAACGTGGTTGTTGTGTTTCTCTTTCCCGGGGCATTCTGTGTTCTCTGGATTTTTACTGAAGGTTTAAACTTAGTATGATTGTTGCTCACCTGCTTTCACCATTCAGCTATCTCAAAGATCACACTACCTAGGCCACACCGTGAGCAGGGCTCTCTTAACTAAATGCTACATCTTAAAGGATACAAATCTGTACTCAGACACATGAGGACAAAGCTGTTGTGTATAGCCTGTCTAGCTGATACATGCGGTGTTTAAAATCTCCAGATACAGGTATTCTATTAACACTTTCAGATACTTCATGCCTGTTACATGTCCTTAGTGCCTTTCCATGGAATTCAATCCATGCTCTCTTCAGGGGCAGCACCATGATTTTTTGTTTGTTTGTCTGCCTGGTATCTAGAATATTGTGGACCTTTCTGGAAAAAGCTGGTTAATAATACTTATGCTCTTACCAGCTTTTTGCAATATGGTGACAGTTTTTGCTGAGTGCTATTTCTCTTCATTTCTCTTGAGATACTGTACCAGATTTTAGAATTTTTCCAGATTTTAGAGAAGTACTACACGAGCATGGGGAGGTACTGTAACACACAAGAGATTATATTAAAGACTTGCATGCTAATCATTCAGATTCTTTCTTCTTCACCTCCCTCATCTCTCCCTGTTCCTGCGTTCATTTTTGTAGCATTCTAGTGGGCTTGTAGCAGTAACAGTCAGCTGTCTTATGTAAGAATATGAATAATCTGACAGTGCAGCGATTGCAAGCTTGTCCCATGCTGTTTGACTTTCAAAACCTAAATGTTGAACAAAGGAAAAGTAGAATAATTAGACACTGAACTGACTTGAAACAATGGCTGAGTCACTCTCAAAAGATAGGAATAAAGGAATGAAGGAGACTTGCAGGAAGGATAAAATCCAAAGACATAAGACAAGCAGAGTTCACCAAGCATTACAGTAGCTGGAAATTCTTATACTGCTTTCCCCGTTAAATTAGAGCAATGAAGCTCAGTTCATCTAGACCTACCATGGGACAGAAGGCTCATACTGCCATCCAATGTGTATCTACTGAGTATGGATAAGTATTTTCAGCTGTAAGAGAGGGAGGACAGTGTGTCTTTGCACAAGGTCAAAAAGACAGCTTTCCATAAGTCCCTTTGCAGGATGTAGTCTTTGCATTATTTTGGCTACATATTCCAACAATGAAGTGGTTTTGGAGTGCCACCCCCCAAGGTGAACAGCGGGGAATTGGCACCGTGATGGGGTGGGCAGGCTGGCATGGTGCAGAGGAGTGCAGACTGCAGGCATGGCTCCTTGGGCACCACTTGGAGCATTTTTCTTCAGGAGGTTTGAGAAAAGGTATTGGGATACAAGAAGCTCCAGTCCAGCAGGCTTAAGCTGGCACCCCAGTCAGCTTATGGCCTGAGACCATGCCCTGAGAAAGCAGAGGATACTCACTTGGCAGCCATGTCCTCACACTGCACTGGTGGGATGTATGAACTTAGGGCTTGCCTTCATCAGCGACCCCCTCCTGAATATGCCATCATTATTAACCTGGCTCAGGACACTGGGATAAAGGTACAAAAGACCCAGGTATTACAAAACTGCAGTGCTGGGACTGGAGGGTCCCATTGCAATGCCTTGATAGGTCATGCTATCTGCAGTTCTGTGGGTGACTTCATCCACTTGTACGAAGCTCTGGGGGGTGGCATCAGCACCCTGATCCCGTGTTCTGTTTCACTCAGAAGTTTCTGAAGTCCATGGGATAACTGGAGCATCAGATACTGCTTGAGACAGGCAATATGGAGCACCATATTAGCTCAGCTACTTGTCACTACAGTAACATACTAATGCTATTGTGGGAATGAAAATAGATCTGCTGATTTGGAGCTCTCTGAAAGCAGGACCAGGCGATGGCTGCCTCCAGCAGCATCCCAGCTACTAGCAAGAACCCAGGCTTGTGCCCACTTAGCATTTTGATCCTCTGGACCACAAAGAGGGGCCCAGGCAGGAAAGGATGTCCTCATGCTTGGCCAGCTATAACCCCAGAGGTTACTTGGCAGGGTGGGAGGCCTGGTTCTCCTCCTCAGTACAGATGTCCTTCCTATCCTGGCTTCAGCGTCAGCTGCTGGGAGCTGAAGACTCTGGTGTTTGGTTCAGCACTTAATTTCTCCTTTCTTACTATGAACTATTGGTCACAGAATCCCTAGATCCCAAGAAGCAGAGAAACAAAAGACACACTAATAACGAAACAAGAATATAACAAGAAGTTTGATTTGATTAATTTTTTCTGGATTATCTTGTACCTCACTAACACAATATTTTTCAGATTATTGTCATTTCTGAGAGTCTACAAAGCAGCTCAAGATATTTCCTCAAAAATGTCTGCATTTCAAAGACAAAGCAGGCCCACAGTTAGAGCTGCGGTGAAGCTCCTTGGTACCACAGAGGACAGAGAGTTCACAGCACCCCCGCGCGTGGGGAGCCCCGGTTGGCACTGAAGCCGCTTTTCAAAGTCACACAAATGCATATTCAAACACTTCTTGTCCTTTCAGAGCCATATAGGTGTCATGCAAACTCTCCAGGCACTTTGGACACTCTGATTACCCTGACATTATGCTAAGTCAACGTCTGAGAACCTGGGCTTTGGCAAGGCCCCCGTTTTGCTAACTCCTAAACTGCCAGTGCTAAGACAGGCTCCTGCGACCGTGTGAAAGCCCAGATGGGTGTAGAGGGGGAAGAAATGGTTTCAGTCATATGACTGAGCAGAGTGGCTGCTCTGACTTGATGCAGAGGTCTGCTCCATAGGCAGCTTGGCTCCTCCACCATAGTTTGAGCTGCTATACATTTAGTTCTCTCTCTCTCTCTCTCTCTCTCTCTCATGTATGCTCTTCACAATAAAAAGTGAACCAGGACAGCCTTGCATGACAAATATCAGGATCTCAATATACTGGTACTGAATTAATTTATTCAAATCTGACTTCTATACTTATTTAAATTATATTAGAAAAATGAAAAAGGTCAAAAAGAAACATTTAAGATCTATAGAAAATGCCTTGAACTAGGTGATTTAATAAGGTCAGTTCTCTTAGTTTAGTTTAAAACACAAATAAATAAAAGATGAGCATGAAAGCCAGTTAGTAAAAAAATTTTGCTTGGCAGAGGACACTGGAACTAAAGAGTTTTTAATCCAGTACAGAATCTGGGACAGGATCCTCCAGCTGTAGATTAAAGCCAAACACATTTAAACAGGCAGTCAGGGACAACATGAAATTCTCTGAATTAGTGTCCTGAGATCTGATAAGATAACTTCTTATCTAATTAGATGGTGGAGTCAAAGGCTGATTGCTAATTAAGAATACAGTATCTGTGAAAAACACACAATGCCTTCATCAGTGTGAAGATCCCTCCCCTTACATACTCAGCAGCGTGTGCTCCACAGCGAGCTCCTCGTGACACCAGCAACAAAGAGAATTTCCAGCTGGGCAAGACCAGCAGAGCCCCCATCTCAAAGACACATTTCCAGCTTCGCACGGCTGTGCACCGCACCTCCACCCCAGCCGTGGTGGGCATGGACCCTTTCCTGCAGACTGCACGGAGCAAGCGCCTGACCCCACGTTCCAAAACACTCAGGGCTCCCTATGGAATGATCTTTTCATCCCTCTATTTTTCCTCCCTTTCTTAGCACTGCTGTAGTTGGATGAAATATTTGACAGCTCCAAGGCTGCTGAATATTTTGCCCACAGCAGTAAATCAGCTTGTACTTGTTTCCCTGACTGACACTTTTTGTGAATGGCCTCTGAGGACATTTTAGAGTGACTGAAAGACCTGCTGTCAGGGCTCCCGTTCCTCATAGATAAACCCAACCCTTTCCTGTGCTGTGAGCATAAAGAATTTGCTCACTTTTCTCAAGTACTTCTCAGGAAACCGGTACAAAAGCAGCCACTTTAATTGCCTTCAACATACCTAAGTGAACTCTTGGGGGAAAAACAATAGTTGCCTCATTGTTTCTATGCTGGAAATTTCATAAGAAGAAGAAAATTTATCTGTGTAGAGGAGGCATTCCTTACCATCTTGGTATTCCCACCTTTTGTAGCTTTCAAATTTAAATCTTTACCAAAATTCTTTTGCCAGAAAAACTGGGAAGCATCTGCATGGAAGGAAAAAATAAAAAAATTAAAAAAAACCCTGTTTCTCATGGAAAAGCCTTGTAGAGTTTAATGAGAATGGCAATAACATGAGACAGTTTTACTTTAAAGGACTACACATGTTAATAGATAATTATACCTCTGTGGTGTAAACCTCAACAGAATTGTAGAAGAAAAAAATCTGCATTCACTTCTGCAAGGCACATGTTCTCAGCAGTCAGGTGGTCACAGTCACATAACTGTCCTTATTTCTAAATGGATGCTGCTCTTTGTAGGGGACTGGCCAGCAGCTGAGGGTCCTGAAGGACAATGCTATAGGAAAACAGTTCCTGACCCAGAAGTTTAAAACCATTTTTTTATTCTATTAAGCACAAAGGCTAACCTTGTTAAAACGCATAACAAAATCCCCGTTCTGAACAAACAGGACGTCTGTGTGCATAATGTAGGGTTTTTTTCCCCATGGGTTACATTTATACTTTTCCACAGGTATTATGTCCACCCATATCACTGATTTTGTACTTCAGAGTACTTTCTTATACAAGAATTTCTTGATTATTCATCTGTGCAAACAAAAATTGGAGAATAAAATCTCTATAATTTTATAGATTATGCTATATCAATTAAATTTGATTCAGGATTATTTTATGACAACTCAGGTGTACTAAATTGATTCTACATAGTCCAAATCTCCTCCTAAAATCAATTAATAAGCAGTAAAGTTTCTCTCAGTATTATATGCTCCCTTTTCCGTTACTCAGCTACATTAATTTTTTCCTCCTCTTCCATCTTCCCAACTGACAGAAAGAATATTTAACTTAATTCTTAGGGATACAGGTCTCCCAAACTGAGTATGTCCTGCCTAGGCATCCAAGTCCTAGCTTTCACAGCAGCACCAAGCTTGATCCTGAGGTCCTCAGGGGCTGTTATTGCATGTTGCTCTGAGCAGTCAGGCTTGGGAAGGCTAAACATCTTAATTAGTTTTCAGTGTTTTCTGTTTAAAAGGAGCGAATTCCTTTGCTAAGTTCTTCAAATGCCATGCTAAATAACTTTATAATAACAAGAGTGTTTCTAACTGTTGTGGTTTAACCAGCTGGCAACTAAGCCTTACCCAGTCACTCGCTCACTCCCCCGTGTGAAACCACCTGGGTTGAGATAAAGACAGTTTAACAGGTAAAGCAAAAGCCGTGTACTCAAGCAAAGCAAAATCAGGAATTCGTTCACTGCTTCCCATCGCAGGCAGGTGTTCCGCCATCCCCAGGACAGCGGCGCTCCGTCATGCCTAATGGTGAATTGGGAAGACAGATGACATCATTCCGAATGTGCCCCTTCCTCTTTCTTCCACAGCTTTTATTGCTGTGAGGATATTTGTTGGGTATTTGGGGTTTCTTCCCTCCCCTTGTTTGGCCCCACGTTGGTCTCCTTTCAGCATTGCTGGCCTATTTACCTTTGCAAGCGTGTCTGGAAGGGTTGGTTTAAAGCCCAATTTTGGCTTTAAATCAGAATCAGCTTTTCAACAGAGAAAAATGGTACAAAACAGTAAACAGCGGGTGTCCATAAAGAAAATTAATTACCCTGCTCCAGGCATCTTTTCCCTTCCCCACTCACCCCAGGCCTCCTTTCCTTCTCCCCCAGCTCCTGAGTCTGAATCTCTTCTCTCCCTTCCCACTGCTGCCAGGTGACTCCTCTCCCCGCTTGCTGAAGCCGGCCCCTGCCCAGCAGGCACTGTACCCTCCCTGTCACCCAGATGTTTAACATTTGGAATGTATGTCTGGAGGCAGAGGAGGAAGAACAGCCCCAGATGTCTTGAACTGGAGTGAGGGTGCCACGGATGCGTAATGAGACGTTGTCATGATGCAGCAGAAATGTTGCGGCAGTGCAGCGGGAATGTGGTAACCTTCCAGTAAAACCAAAACAATCGACATTCCCACTGCCTCCACCCCCCAGTGGCGGTTGCAGGGTTGGACCAGCCAACAAGATGTGTGGACCCCACAGCCTTCCCCAGCTCAGCGCGAGCCCCTGGGCTGGGCTGGGCCCGGCACCGCCACGCTCGCAGAGCTGCTGCGAATGGCGCTCGCCAGCTCCGGCTGAACCCGGCCGGCC
>NW_010535464.1:8019-8670 GCF_000687285.1 Phaethon lepturus
ACAAGGGGGCCGCCGCTCGGCGCTCCCGGACTCCCACCTCCGCCGAGGCCGGAGGGCCGTCGCCAGCGTACGGCAGAGGTCTGGGCCGAAACCCCTGCTCTGAGATCAACCTTCACACGTTGGGAAGTGCAAAGGCATTCGATGTATTTCACTGAACTCAAGGGAAACTTTTTCACAGGTACCTTTGCATGTGTACATATATATATCTGTCTTCGTGTATCTCCTCTTACATACGTATCTCGCTCGTATGTATCTTTTTATACAGCCCTATGTCTATATCGGCATCTGTCTGTGTGTGTAACTTGAGAACTTTATTATTTAAGTTGTTGTGTTGTTAAGCTTTGCTAGAAAATTATATGATTTAACATTATGATTTTCCTTAATGGTGTTAGTGAATTTTAAATTGCTGCTATTTTGTGTTAGGTTGTTGCCATCCTAGAGTTACACAAAGCACAAAAGCATATGTTACATGACCATGCCAAAATCCCCTGCACTTGATTCCTCTAGTCATAAGTCGCTGACCAAGTCTGGGACTGGGAGTGGATTCGGCTGCACCTAGGCTCCTCTCTGAGAAGGAGTTTAGAAAGGAAGGGAGTCCACTCTGAACTGCGTGACTCAATGGGAGTATCATCTCCCTCAGTTTCTTTCCCT
>NW_010535464.1:8694-21259 GCF_000687285.1 Phaethon lepturus
CCACATTTATACCACACCAACCCGATTCAATTTCCCTGACTCCATAGAAACCATTTTCCCCCGATCCATGTGTAAAGTCATTCTAACCCAATTCTAACTGGATTTCTCTTTGTATGCTTTTCCATGTTGAATAAGTAATAGAGTGGACCTTACCATTGAATTCTGTTAAGTTGTGCTTTTCACAAATTTATGTTAAAATAATTTACTTTCTAATATCTTTGGTGGTGAGTTTTTAAGTGGCCTAATCCATTCATTCACAACAACTTTTACCAGCTTTAAGCAGTTTTCACTGGAGTGTACGAAGTAAATCAAGAGAGACTCCCAACCCAAACAGCTTTGAAATCTGAGCTTTTAAAAATACAGTCAGAATCACTCCAAGCTGGCTAAGTTCCCATTTTATACAACAGCCTGAGAACATGTGCAAGCAGGAGTCTCCTGAGACTGAGCTACTGTAAAACTTCCCAAGGAACTCCCAGGTCAGCTGTTTCTTCGGAAGTAAGTATGCAGGTATGCATTTCCAAGGGGTTGAGAACATATTCTTGTGGCACCTAGTGCTAAACTCCTAAGGTCAGAAGTTTTTCCTTGTATATATCTCCCAGGAATTCTGTAAGTCACAAATAACAATATTTTCCTGTTTGATGCTGAGTGCAGAAGGCGAAAATGAGAGAACACTACAATACTACACAGCTTTCCACAGACAAGGAAAAAAAAAAGAAACATGCAGCAGAAAGATTATGGACTGTGAATGTGAGTCTAGAAGCATCCTGGGGCAACATTCACCATGCTACCCTAAGCAATTTAAGTTCTATTTTTAAGTTTAAGTGCAAGAAAACTTTTGTTATAGCTCCGTAATCAAAAAGGGCATGAATGTAATCTGTAATCAAAAAGGCAGTGCAAGAGCAGGAATAAAAATCAGTGTTAAATTTGTTCAGCAGTTCATAGTGTTGGGGAATTCATGTTGTTCCAGGGTGTTCTGCATTATGGGAATGTAAGACGTACCTGTATCACTAGCACAAACATAGTGATGAACATGCAAAATGAGGGAAAAAGTGTACTGAAGAAAGCATTTGAGCTGACTACCATTTAACACATTCCTATTACAAAATTTTGATGGCATGAGCGTCTGAAATTAGTAAATTGAGAAGGTGTAAATGACAAGGTGATCTAGAAAAAATATCTAACAGTGTTGTATATTATTGATATGATACATAGAGTTGCTACTGAGACCTGAAGGCAAGTCAGAGCTTGCATTTCAGTATGTATGTAGAATGAATACTTTTTATGATATGAATTTTGCAGTGGTGTGACAGGCTGGGTATGTGGTCTTAGAGAAGGCACTAATTAAACAGCACAATGTCAATGCAAACTCAGTAGTCACGCAGTTGTAGCTATATACCCAACCTTCTGCATTGCATACAGTGCCCCAGGTGTCAACCTCTGGGTGCTCTGAGTCTTCACAGTGAGCTATTTTACCAAATCCAGAGGAGTCAGCTTCTGATAAATGTTCACAAAAGGCAGCTTAGGTAAAGCAGGCAGTATGTTGTGGCAAGACACATAGGGACTGCAGCTTCTTGAAGCTCTCAAGAGGAAACAACTCCTCTTTGTGGGAAGGGTAGGTACCTCCATAGCAAAAATAGGAGAACAGTAGAGAATTATCACAGAATTGCAGAATCGTCTGGTGGGATGGGATGTTGGGCGATACGGGTGTCTCTGCTCCAACCTCCTGCTGAAGTTGGCACTGGCTTCTGATCAGGTCATTCAGGGTTTTATTCTGGTGGCTCTTGAAAAACTCTGAGGATGGTTTTCCCACAACGTCTCTGAACCTCTGCTCCACTGCTTAAGTACCAGCATCCCAGGACTATGCCAGATACCTATCAACAACTCCGCAAGGAGTAAGGTAGGAGTGTCCCTGACACCTTGGCAGCCAAACTCTTATTGCAATTCCCATTTTATGTTATGGAATATACTGCTCCAGCTACAACTGCAAATTTACTTTTGCCACTCTGCGAGACTAATTTGTGCAGAAAAGTCTCATGGCACTGTATACTGCAACTAGAGTTTGCTATTCTCCTATTGATTATTGCAAGTAAAGCAGTAGCTAAATGTGGCTTCACCTCTTCCTAATGTCATGTTTTAGAGAGGAATATTCACAAGCATAGAAAATACCCCTGGAAGGTAGAGAATTTGAGAAAAGTTAGACATGAATTATTCCGAGAGGTCAGTGCATGGAAAGGTAATGAATGTTGGACAGATTCTCCATCTTGTCCAACCCCTCCACTCAAGCACAGTCACCTTGTAATTATATGTGAGTTTTATGTAGATAAACCTATGCTATGAAAAAATCATATTAAAAAAAAAAAACAATAAAAAAGCCCTGGTTGTAGCTAGAGTCTGGAATCTTAGAATTGCTTTTTATCTATTTTAACAGGATCACTTCCCAGGGTTTATCATATAACAGCACTGCTTTCAATGGTAACAAATCCTCAGCTGCAGATTAACACTGAGATATACTGTCAAGAAGCACAAAGAAATGGAACAGAACCCCAGAAAAATTTAAACTGTGTGAATCATCCTTCACTGTTTCACCACGTACAAATTGAAGCACTAGCAAGTCCTTGAGGCTTAAAAGCAAAGCCACTTGTCACCACAGGCTCAGCCATCCCGCCTTAGGCAGCGGTTTTACCAGAGGATCCTTCAGCGTCTCGGCTTTATACCACTGTCAGTGCGGCGATATTGCCTGGGGTGACTTGACATGTGTCCTCTGCCAAACACTGGTGCTGTCTCAGCAGCCTGTCTTTCAGGCGTCGGTGCTACTGTCCTGCGCAGGGCCTGCTCCGAAAAACAGGTAGCCCATGCTTAGTATCCATGATAAACAGATGAAGTAGATTAATCAGTAGTGAATATTCCCCTCATAATCCAAGGGGAAATGGGGCCAGTTCTATTTAATAACTTTATCAATGATCTGGATGAGGGGATCAAGTGCTCCGTCAGTCAGTTTGCAGATGACTCCAAGCTGGGTGGGAGTGTTGATCTGCTGGAGGGTAGGAGGGCTCTGCAGAGGGATCTGGACAGGCTGGATCAATGGGCGGAGGTCAACTGCATGAGGTTTAATAAGGCCAAGTGCTGGGTCCTGCACTTTGGCCACAACAACCCCATGCAACGCTCCAGGCTTGGGGAGGAATGGCTGGAGAGCTACCCGGTGGAAAAGGACCTGGGGGTGCTGGTTGACAGCCGGCTGAACATGAGCCGGCAGTGTGCCCAGGTGGCCAAGAAGGCCAACAGCGTCCTGGCCTGTACCAGCACTAGTGTGGCCAGCAGGAGCAGGGCAGGGATTGTGCCCCCGTGCTCGGCGCTGGTGAGTCCGCAGCTTGAATACTGTGTTCAGTTTTGGGCCCCTCACTACAAGAAGGTCGTTGAGGTGCTGGAGCATGTCCAGAGAAGGGCAACGGAGCTGGGGAGGGGTCTGGAGCACAAGTCTTATGAGGAGCAGCTGAGGGAACTGGGGGTGTTCAGTCTGGAGAGGAGGAGGCTGAGGGGAGACCTCATCGCTCTCTAAAACTGCCTGAAAGGGGGTTGTGGTGAGGTGGGTGTTGGTCTCTTTTGCCAAGTAAAAAGTGATAGGAAGAGAGGAAATGGCCTGAGGCTGCACCAGAGGAGGTTTAGATTGGGTATCAGGAAAAATTTCTTCACCAAAAAGGCTTGCTAAGCATTGGCACAGGCTCCCCAGGGAAGTGGTGGAGTCACTATCTCTGGAGGTATTTAAAATACATGCGGACATGGTATTTACTCAGGGACATGATTTATTGGTGGACTTGACAGTGTTAGGTTTACGGTTGGACTCAATGATCTTAAGGGACTTTTCAATCTACATGGTTCTATGATTAAGCTGAGACACAGTGGGCAAGGCTCTGTCTTAATTTGATCTTGGGGAATATTGAAAGCCAAAGTTGACTTCAGGAAATTATTCTTACTTCTGTAGCAGAGGTGAAACAGAAAGTGGCTCATGGAGTCCTATGGAAACAAGGGTGGATTTTTCTGTAACCATTAATTTTTTATGAAATGAGATGTTTTGACATAACATACATTGTGACATATACAAAATTAAGAAATCATATGTTATCTATAGCTCAGTGAGTTAAAATGCTTTTAAACATACAGAGATAGATTTGGTCAGTACTAGTAACTAACTTTTTCCAAAGGAGCTGTTCATTTGTAGATTTTTATAACCTGAGGAAGCCCTTACCAAGTAGTTAAGCTTCTCTGTTAACCCTGGCTAAAGATCTTTGATTCCTGCATAAAACCATAACTTTGCATAAAACAGGAATGCAACTTTTAGAAGAAACATCTCAAACTCTTCTAAAACTGCAAGGGCTGGAGGAACCGCTACATCCTGGACATATGATAACAATGGCTTATTACTCCCATTCTCTTATTCTTCCCAGTTCATACCCGATTTCTCTAATGCTTAGCAATTTCTTCTTTGCAAATAACCTCTCTTTATAGCTGCATTATCTTTTATCTCTTGGTCATTGTTTGAAGGTGCAAAGAGATGACTTGAACCTTTCTTGTGACACAGTTGAAAACTTCATCCATAAAGCTGGCATCTTAAAAAATTAAAAAGAGATAGTAGTTAGGAAGGAACAAGTTCAAATTCTGAAGCAGAAAGAAGATTCTCAGAGAAGGCAGGGCTAGAGGTGCACTCGAGGAGATGGACAGATAGTCGTGAATGCTTGGCCATATTCTAGGAAGTGAGAGTATTCATTTGTTTCAGAAACCAAATGGCGGTCTCAGCACATAAGACAAATCTTGGTCCATTTCTTCTGCAGTGAGGACTATTGTGGCTTGATCATTAGCATGACCTCTGTAACAGAGAATGCAATTCCAGAGGGTACCATAAGAAAAAAACTCCAAATGAAAGCTGCTGAGCTGGTGCTGCAGTCACTGGTAACAAGCCTTCCTACACCGGGGTGAATCCGGGGAAGGGGATGACATCACATAACGTAGCAGGAGCTGGGTTTCCCATGAGATAATTTGTCATAGCTCCATGCTACAAACTGTGTAAATACCAGATTTTATTTCTATTTTTGTCGGTATTGTATCACTTTATTTGCATCTGGGTTCATACCAGAAGGTATGTCGGAAGGCAACAGCAGTGACTTTTTCCTCCTTCATCGTGGTGGATTATACTACAAGGTAAATGAAATATTCAGCATTATCTGTTTTACCTTTCTTGTTCCTGTCTTCCCTGTGGTTTCCTGTTTCACTGTCTCACGCAGTGTTTCAAAGTTAAACTTTTCTCCTAAAACTTTTGACTCTTTGAAAATGTGTTTTATAATGCATTTTTAGTATCTCTGTACAGTGTGGCTAGATAGAATTACCAGGTTTTATTCAGTACAAATAAAATTCTAAGTGAGGCTAGTGACCTTCAGGAGAAAATATTGGCCCTCTCATAGATGGCTTTTTCCAAATTTAAACACAGAAACGATGTAACAGTTTATTTTCTAACACTTAATGTACCATAAAAGTATCTCAGTATGAACAGAGTAGCAGATACTTAATGTGATACCCTCCAAAAAAACAGTTTGCGTTTTCACTCAGATTTACTTCAGACATCGAGGCCTCGTGGCAGACATGCTGCACGATGCTCCGCACAGCAGCAGGCTGAGGAGCAGCAAAGGGTGAAGTGTGCAAGAAGCGAATTGCTTTCAGCAGTAGTGATGACCATGAGTCTACAGCCCTTGTGGTGACTTGGAGTTTACGAGGTGTATTTACTGCCAAAACGTAGACAGAAGAGCAGTATTTGTTTGGAGCACGCTGAAGTGGCACGCAGCCGTTCCTAGGGACGGACTTTGTCACGCACCTCTTGCTCTGAGCTCCCACGGGCTGTCGGAGGGTAGCCAGCCAAGCCGCGCTTGCGGCACAGTCCTGGGGCAGCGCGCGCTAATTACCCTCACTGGCTGCATGGCTGCTAACGCGGAGGTTGCAATCGGAAGGCAACATCAGTGCCTCATCCTTTGGCCCGACTGCAACCATCCCGGGAGAGCTGGAGTCACCTGCAGCCATGCCTCAGGTGGCCAAGCGGGCCCAGAGCGCACTGCTAGCGTTACCCAAAGGGTGCAGAGCATCCCAGCAGAGCCCGAAGAGCGGCCACGTTTCTGGACACGTGCCTGGCCAAGACAGCACCTGGCTGCGTGGCCTCTCCGTTCTCAGGCAGCTACAGGCAGTTCAAGGCTCCTGCAGGCTTTTGCTCTCAGGCATGGACCTTACTCCGCACTTGGCCACCCCCTCTGAAGAAACTGTCCTTCAGAATGTAAAGCTGACGGGGACCTGTTGCACGAGAACGCTTGGCACCTCGGGCTATGCGCACGCACCAGCTGAGGGCAAACACCCGCACAGGCACAGCAGACCTGCTGCCCGTGTTCCCCTGAACAGCGACGCAGATCCTGCATGGGGTATTTCTTCCGAATATTACTTCTGAGTAGAGGCGCATCTATGAGCACTTCCCAACGAATTGCACATCAAAGAAAGTTACTACTATCTTAAAATATTGCTGCATTACAGTCACGTCACACGCTAGGGATATCTTTTGAGGTAGGTAAAGAAGTCTGTGCCTGGGGAATGCGAATGAATCTGGGGAGTATGTACCTTAAAACATTGCATTGATTATCACAGTCTTCCACCTGGCAACAAAAGCTGCAAATAAATACAAGGCAACACAAGACTTGTCTTTGCATAAAACAGTCATTTGCCTTCGTAAAAAAAATAATTCATTTCTGTTAAGGTTTTTAATCATTGTT
The DNA here is from genome assembly GCF_000687285.1 of Phaethon lepturus. NCBI lineage: Eukaryota > Metazoa > Chordata > Aves > Phaethontiformes > Phaethontidae > Phaethon > Phaethon lepturus. The sequence continues at coordinate 15,492 of NW_010535464.1, forward strand.
TGCAAATGTTGAAACATTAAAATAACGACAAGATCAGTATCTGTCTTGCATATTATTACTCCTCTCAGGAGATGCAAAGTTTCTTGTGCCCCACAGTGCTCCAACATTCGTGTTTTCCTTTAGCCTGCTGAGCAAGGTACATTATAGATAAGCGGCAGCAGTTCCCAGTTCCTCCCAAGTCTGTCTTATCTGAGCATTCCTCTCCTTTTCTACTACTAATACCCTTGAGGGTAGTAAAAGAGTGCTCCAATGTTCAAGAAAGAGCTGTGTATAGCTTTGTTCCACCTGCGTTGCTTAGTGAATACTCATTGTGTCCGTCAGTCTACACAACTGGGCTGTCACTTGAGAAGTGCATTCATCCCTTAATGGGGTCTGGACAAATTATCTGAGGGAAAGTAAAAAGAAGGAGAAATAGCAAAGTCATTTGCAGTTTCTTAACAACGATAGTGCTAATGAAGCTTTAAAATGAATGGCAAGATTAATTCCCTAAACTTTTAAGTCAGCATGGGGGAAAATGCAGCTGTCAGAGAAAAGAGAGAAGCTATTTTTCCTGGGGAAAAAAAAAACCAAACAAACAAGGAAAGTGCCTTTCTCCCCTTAAAACAGCAATACTATCAAAATTGTAGGTTGGAAAGTGACCTGTTTCAAATTCTGAGGAAAGTTCATCTCTTGTCCAGTAGGAATATGACTTTGTAGCCGAGGTGGTGGGAATCATAATAAGGTTATACAGATGTGACCATAAGAACGTTATGCACCAGCAGTGCTGCTCAGAAGTCCACCCAACCCTTTCCATCTTGATTTAAACATCAAGGATCTAATCAGTATGTAACGTTGTAATTGTATAAGATCAGAATTAAGAGTAGTATGGCTCGTTCTTTGACAGCAAATAGACAACAGTGTAACTAGTCTGAATGGTGTAGTGAAGGCAATTTTTCTGCCTTGAAACAAGGACTTTGGAATGAATAATTGCTTATTGTGCCAACGGCCCGTAAAGGTCTATTTAGTTTAAATGAACTTAGAGGGAAAGGTAATTCCGGCAGGCGGACGTCGCGACCACCGACTCAGAGACCACCCACTCAAGAAGCCCTCCGACCCAAAAGATCAAGGAAGTAAATTCTTAGAAAGTTATAGTGAGCATGCATAGCCATTTACATGTTAGGCGAAGAATTTTCAACCAATCATTGTGTAGATGATGATGAATATGTATTTGTGTATCTATAAAAGAATGGTTCTTAGACTGATTGAACAAACACAGTTTTGGGAGGAGCTATCCCCCGTGTTCCCGGCGCCGTGAATAAAGAACGCCTGCCTTTTAACACTACATTGGTGTTACGAGGTTTATTCCCGATTTTGGTGACAACTTCATCGGAGGTTTAAAACATATTTCATCGTCCTCTTCTGTCACTGTTATGATGGCTTTGCTCTGAGGAATTCCATTAATTTTTTCCCAATTTTTTTCCTTCCTTTGAAAAAATGAGAAGTCTTTATGGTAATCCAAGAAAATCCTCTTCCTACAGCAGTGTTTACATATTCAACATGTCAGAACATATTCAGACCTTGATATTTTAATATATGTTTTCAGTGAAGGATCACAGACAAATTAGTGGAAGACACGTGACATACAAACAGCAAAACGTTGTGTTTCAGATGCTATGGTTCTGCTGCTGGCTGTCAAGTTGTTTCACATAGCATGGAAAAAACTAGTACTACAGATCACTCCAAAGAGTACCTCAGGTGTAGTGTCAACTGCCAAAAGTTTTTGCTCTCTCCCTTGGGGTTTGTTTGCACCTTTTTTTCTCAAATTTCAAAATTTCATTTTTCAGATTGTTTTCACATTTTTTTCACTCACATGTGGGTGAATTCCAAAGCAAAAGCACATATTGTGAATAGTGTGCGACGTGCTTGAGCTGAGCACTGTGCTCGAGCACTGCTAACCTGGTGTCTGCTTGCAAATGTCTGTGCAGACGAGTGCCGGTGCCTCAGAGCAGAGTCTGCTCAGGAGGGAAAATAGCGTGTTTCAGTGTCCGGGGAGGGCAGCTGCGAGGTCTGTACTGGCTTTGTCCCCGAATGCCTTCTCTGTGCATACGTAACGAAGTGCAAGTGAAATATATGCCAGTCCTGCGGTACTTGCTCTTCTGTCCATCTTTCTTCAGGTGGAATGTTACGTCTCCTCCCGCTCCTCCCCGTGTAAGCCAGGCTTTCTCACTGTTACCCGGCTTATCTTTCAGTGGCCTCTCTGCCACAGGTGGCTGACTGCTGTGAAGAGGGGAGTTTCAATATTCACTTCCCTCCTCAGAAAGAAGCACACGTTGCATAAGATCCTTTCCTCTTTTTTTGAATAGTTCGCATTAAATGTTATAAAATATACAAATTATGCAACAGCTCTGCTAAGTTTACGAATGGAACGTGTGCCATATTTCACGTATCAGGATTCTACCAGAAAGCGCTCATTTTATCGAAATAGATGGGTTTTTCCCATGAAAAAAAGAAAGTAGTTTTAAGTGAAATAGCTGTTCCTGGTTTTGGTGGGCCAAAAGACGTTTTTATTTATTTATTTAAAGACAGCTTCATGTCATCCTCGTAAAGCAAAAGTGAGATGCTATTTCTGGGAAAGGAAGGAACTTGCCACTCAGAATAATACAAAGGGAGGGTCTGTCTTCCTTCCAAGTAACAAAGTCATATTTCTAGTTTACAGTATAAACAACTGCAGATTTTCATTTCAGTAAGCTGGCTTTACTTAGGAAAGCTGCACATGCCACATGGTTAAGGTTTTAGATGGAGGCAAACAACGTATGCTCTCACAAATATCTATTAACGTTCCAATAACCACACCGGTAGATGGTGCTCAAGAATATGCAGGACAGCTCAGGTGATTTGTAGGACTAATACAACCTGTGCACCACAAATGGTTTCCTCCAACACCTTCTTCCATGACTGCCAAGAGAAGCGCACGGTCGTTTCACCAGCATTAGAGTGGACAAGGTTTGGTCAGTAGCGCACCCTCACCGTTAGCACTACCCAGGTTCACACCTGGGAGCACCTCCTACTACCAGGTCATGGTGCTATCTACCTACGTTGTACATGGGTCTCAGCTGATTATTAAGAGCAGGTTTATTGAAATAAATAAACTGGCAACTACTGCAAACTACTAAAACAAAGTGCCGCCAGAAGAGTGGGTTGGGGCAAAGTGGAGTTGTGGGCAACGTGCATGCAGAGGCATCACTAAAAGGCATGCACAAGTCATCACACTTCACCTGTTGTGCGCTACCGGTACTGGATGCATTCAGGTGTGAAACTGGTGCATTTCAGGCCCCTCCCTCATGGGCAACATTAGATGAGCTCCTCCAACAAGAAGCAAGAACCAACACTAAGTTACGGTGGCCGTTGATAGCTGTGCAGGTCGGTGACTGTTTACTGCCCATGTCACAAAAAATAGCTCCTCTCAGCACATGGCCTGGCTTGGTGCTACTGCAGAGTCATTCTTCTACCTGCATCTTTTTTCTACCCGGAGTCAACTGCTCATTCAGTGCCTGCCTTTCCCCCTCGCCACAGTTCCTTACAACCTGTTTGTAGTTAAAAGACCCAGAGAGCTGACCCATGCGCTGGGTTTGACAGAGGGTATCTGTGTAGCGCTCTCTCTTGCCATGACTCACCTCACTCTACAGACCGAGCCTGTTCCTCCAGACTGCACTTCTGGCTTATCAAAGATGATCCTGAATAATGCAGCTCACTGTTTAAACATACATGAATGCCAAAATCACAGCACCGGTCACAGACGTCTTAAAAACACTAAAAGTTTTCAAAGATAATTGAACTGTAATAAAAAGGATCCTTAACTACCTTAATGGTAGTCAAAAGTTAAACTCCAGATATAGTTAAAATACATATTCACGTTAATCTGCAAGTTTTGGTATATATGAGTCAAAGTATAAAGAACCTAGCAATTATGATGAGTCTGACAGTCATCCATTGCAAGGACTGAGAATTAAATTGTTCCCTCCACAGAGTCTTCATGTGTCGATCTGAATTTTTAAAGTTGCCTGGAATTTTTTGCAACTTGTAATGCAGTGAAGAAGTTGAGAAAATAAGTCCGGAAATGCAGTCTTTACAATCACAAACTCAGACAGTTACCTGCCTTTGTCTCCAGTTACCTCCCACCCCTTGCACCTCTGCTTGCTCTCAGCAGAGCCATACTGATCCCGCAAGTGTGGTGAGATTCACCTATAAAACACCTGCTTGAAACACCCTTTGCCATTGCCCCAATCTCCTGTAAGAGCTCATTCTGTGAGTAACTGGTTTTGGCAGTTCTAATGAAATTTCCTTTTCTTAAAAATATTTTATTTTCATGAGAAGTGCAATAACATTTTTCATTATTTAAATATGCTCAAATTCCTATCAGACCGTTGAAATGTTCTCTTGAATTTCACAATTTGTAAGTTCATGTAGTCCTTGTTAAATCTTTTTTGTAAATAAGGCTCTGTCAGTGCAGAAGTTTTGTGACGGTATATGCCTGTGCATCAGCATTTAGTCGTTTAGTTTGGTTTGTTTAGACTATTCTGCCCCGTGGGGGCTGAGACAAGTTCATGGGTTATTTGGCATTTCACTAAGCTTCTGATTATCTGGAGAGTGTGAAGTTATCTTCAGAAAGCTCATTCAAATGCAAGTGGATTGACTTTGTCAGGGTGGGCAGCGGAGGGGAAGGTGCCGATCTCCTCTCTCCTGTGACCAGTGACCGGACACGGGGAACCGGAATGAAGCTGCGTCAGGGGAAGTTCAGGTTGACCATTAGGAAAAGGTTCTTCACCGAGAGGGTGGTCGGTCACTGGAACAGGCTCCCCAGGGAAGTGGTCACGGCATCCAGCCTGTCACAGTTCAAGGAGCATCTGGATGATGGTCTTAGTCACGTGATTTTATTTTAGGTAGTCTGCGAGGAGCAGAGAGGTGGATTCGATGATCCTTATGGGTCCCTTCCAACTTGAGATATTCTATGATTCTAGGGTATGCTACTGGGAACTCTGTCTAACCCTAAAGTTTCAAATTTCATTTAGAGACTTTCTACAAGGAGCAGATTAATTGCTTATACTAAATAAATGAATAATTTATTTGCCTTTACTTAGAGTAAAGAAATAGATTTTTGCAGCTATGATAGCAATTCTCTGATAAAAATTCTCAATGTTTCTCATACATAAGCACAAGTAAAAAAGATTTTCTTTTTTTAATGCAAAATCAATCCTCTCAAGGCTTAAACCAGGCCTAAACTTGACCCTAAAAGTTTACAAAGCATTAGAACATATAACCTCAAAATGTTTTCACTTGGAAAAATTCCCATTTATTAATAAACTTGAAAATATTTATATTAATGGTATTTTGGAATAAAGTTATCTCAGAATTATATCAGCCCTGGATAACTTTGACTCACTTTGGCCAGTACAAGCCACAGCCAGAATAGTGAAGGAACCTAGGTCCATTACATGGGGAACTCTCCCTAATCCAGGTTCTGCATGAATTAATTTCATTCTGTTTTACCCATTAGAAAAGATACACTTACCCTATGCAGTACATTAGTGTCACTGCCATTGTTGTAGCTTTTGGTGTCTAGTTGAAGGTATGGGAGGAACGAAGCTGAGGGTGTTGTTCAGTCTCTGTGAGTAGTTAATGAGGCGCAACCTTGAGGGAAGGAACAAGTTAACCACAAAGGGAACCCAACTACTGAACTTTGGGTGAACTATCCTAATTAACAACTAATTAACATATAATTGGCATAGGAG